>NW_007729210.1:0-120157 GCF_000696425.1 Galeopterus variegatus | reverse complement strand
TCGGTGATGGGCCATAATAATCATATACAGTGTATATTGACAAAATAAAAATAAAATAAAAAAATAAAAAAAATAAAAAAAAATTCAATTTTGTTTTCAGACATTAGCAACATGGATACCAGAATCAAAAATGCCATACTGCTTAGAAAAGAAAAGAAAAGGAAAAGGAAAGAAAATACTTATGTGTAACTCTATCAAAGTATGTGTGGAAAGTTTATGTTGAAAACTACAAAATGCTGATGAAAGAAATGAAAGCTCTAAATAAACTGAGATACACTCCATTTTCAAAGACTGGAAGACTGAGCATAGTAAAGATGTTAATTGCCTCAAATTGATATACAGGCTTAATATAATCCCTCTCAAAATCCAATAAAAATGTTTAAAGTATAGAAAGAATTATTCTAAAGTTCACATGGAAAGTAAAAGGAATCAGAATGTCTAAACCAACTTGGTAAAAGAAGAACAAAGGGGCAGAAATCTGTCTACCCTAGTTCATGACTTATATAGCTATAGTAATCAAAATTGTGTTGTACTCATATTGGTATGAGTAGAGAAAGATACACACATAGATGGATGGAACAAAATAAAGAATACAGAGTAGACCGACACCAATATGGCCAACTGATTTTGACAGAAGTTCAAAAGCAACTAAGAAAGAGCCATTTCAGTAAATGGTGCCAGAGCACTTGGACATCCATAGGCAGCAAACACAAAACTATAAAATTTTTAGAAAACAACATAGGAAAAAACCCTTGGAATCTAGGACTTGAAAAAGAGTCTATTAGAATTGACAACAAAACCACAATACATTAGAAAAATTGATAAATTGTACCTTATCAAAACAAAACCTTTTGTTGTGTAAAATACCTCATCAAGAGAATAAAAAGACAAGCAACGGAGTAGGAAAAAATATTGTCAACCAGTTATTCAAAAACAGTCTAGTGTCTAGAATATGTAAAGAACTCCCCAAACTCAACATTATAAATCGAACACTCCAATTAGAAAATTGGCAAAAGACAGTAAGAGACTTTTCACCAAATATATACACAGATGGCAAATAAGCATATGAAAACTTGCTCGACACCATTAGCTATTAAGGAAATGCAGATTAATACCACACTGATATCACTACATACCTATCAGAATTATTTAATAAAATAAGAAGTGACAACACCAAATGCTGGAATTATTTAATAAAATAAGAAGTGACAGCACCAATGCTCATACATTGTTAGTAAGGTAAAATTTGGCTGTTTCTTATAAAACTGAGGATACAATTACCATATGACCTAACTATTGTACTCTGGGCATTTATTCCAGAGAACTGAAAACATGTTCATGCAACAAGCTGTACTCTAGTTTTTATAGCATCTTTATTCATAATAGCCCAAAACTGGAAACAATCCAGATGTACTTCAACGGGTAGTAAACTGTGATACATTCATGTTGTGGAAAACATCTCAACAATAAAAAGGAGCAAAGTATTGATACAAACAACAATCTGTATACATCTTCAGAAAATTAAGCTGAATGAATAAAGTCCTCAGAATGATACATACTGTATGAGTCTATTTATATGATATTCTTGAAAAGGCAAAATTATAGAAATGGAGAACAGAGTAGTTGTTGCACATGATTAAGGAAGGTGTGTGGGCTGGAAGGAAATGAGTATACATATAAAATGGCAACTTGAGGGATCTTCATTTTGGCAGAAATGTTGTGTATTAACTATATTATTATTATTAATATCCTCGACATGATAGCTTACTGTACTTTTGCAAGATGTTACTTCTGGGTCAAACCAGGTAAAAAGTACAGTGAGGTCAGTCTGTATATTTTTTAAAACTAGATATGAATCTACAGTTATCTCAAAATGTTTAATTAGAAAATTAAGGAGAAAAACATTAAGACAATAAAATTACTAGTCTCACATATTTTTAAAACTTGATTTGATCAAAATAGCTTTGATGTTCTGCCCAACAGCCAAAGTTAAACAATAAAATAGCACCAAGAGGTAATATTTTTTATTGTATAGGACAATTATACTGTGATAGATTATTATTATTTATTATTATTTTTCTAAGTTTCTGCCTCCAGAATTCAATTGCTCACGTCCTGGAATTATTTTCTGCTAGAATTTGTCCATCAGTAAAAAACATTGCCTTTAATTTTTTCAACATCTGATTTGATAAAATAAAGTTTTCACTTTAGAAATGTAGGTGTCAAGATTTGTGCAATAGAACTTGCACCTATAAAAAACAGCAATACATTTTTTTCCAATAAGAATTATTATCCATATTTAGTTTTATCTTGAATATTTTCAAGATAAAAAAACAAAACAGGAAATAAAAACAAAATATACTTGAGTCAGTCATTGGTGTGTGGGGTTAAGGGAGACTTTACAATGTCATTCAACTATTCCTATTTCATACTTTCAAAATTACAGGAAAAAGAACCAATGTAATGAAGGATGTAATGTAATGTAATGTAATGAACATTTTGGACTATTATTACCTTCTCAACAGTCCAGAAAGCCCTCTTTCTATTCAAAATAGGCAAATGTGGAAATGTGATACAGCAGTGGTCCTGTCTTACACAGAAAACAGTGCTCATATCACAAAGATACATATATGTGTGTGTATGTATATAGATGTGTGTGTCATGTACATATAAACTTTTACTATTATTTATTTATTTATTTGTCTGTTTATTATTTTGTCATGTATAGAAAAGTCTTTGTGCTTTGTCCAAAGATCAGTTGGGCTGCTGGAAGCTGTAGGGTGAAGTGAGACCTAACTGGACATTATTTCATAGGAATGCTGTTTACGCTGAACACAATGGGCTTTACTGTAAAAGAAGAAAAACACATCCTTGAAAAAAAAGTCATGGTCTTAAAATCCCACCTAGCTTTGCAGGCTTCCTTTTTACCCAAGTGCATCAAAACATTTAAAGTAGGATCTGACTTCAATAAAAACATGTAAAAACAGTAATTGTAATATCCTGGTGAAAGCTCTTTGGCTTCCCTTAAGGCTTTCTGTGCTTTGCCTACTTTTTAAAAACATCTTTTTTCCTTATTCACAATGGCTAACAGAAAAGTGAAATAAAAGCATTTTTGTTTCTTGGATAAAGGGAGACCAGATTTTTTTTTTTAACTTTCCTTATTTCAGTTTGTTACTTCCATGGTGATGTGGTTACCAGTTGTTCTGCTGTTGCTAGTTTCTAGACAGCATCTACAATTACCTTCATAAAAAGCCCCCAAATAAAGTTGCATTTATGTGTAACCCCATGGATGTTTTTGTCAACTGAGTCAAGATGTTATTGTAAAATCATACTGAAGTGTTAAATTATATGAAAAACCACTTGTCATTAATATAGTAATAATATAAGTATGATTTATTAATGTCTTAATTTGCAATGGGGTATAAAGTGACCTTTTTGTGTAAGTAAATTTTTATTGACAAGAAGCAAAAACTATCTAAAAACAAGAAAAGTCATATAATTATCCTTATAACTACCATAAGTAGTTATAACTGAATTCACATAGTGTGTCCGTTCTCTGAGGTTGTTTTAGAAATAATTCATTAGCTTTTTCACAACCATTTTGAAGGAGAAAAAAATAACATTCCCTTTTGACAGTCTACCCACTTACTTATATTTATCCACATCTTCCTTCTTTTCAAAAAAGATAATATAATAAAAACACTGTATTTTTCATTAGAGTGGAAAAAATAAGAAGTAAAAATCAGAAAGTTTAGCCAAAAAATGTAGGCTAAGAGATACTCCCATAACTAAAAACAAAATGTAATTCCATGTATACTAACAACCAAGGCAAAAAGAGAAACATCATGAATTACTTAAAGAATTATACTAGTTCACCAGGGGAAAATAAAGCATAAAACTTAGAAGAATTTGTGATGTGAACATACTAGCAACTATTATTTTCAATAAATGTTTTATTAAATTAGCAGAAATATGATTTCCATGGACTAGAAATTTTCTTATTTTATATTTCAGGGAATGTATACAAAACCTTTGTTTAGAACTGTGCTATGTCAGAAGTAGAACTAACTCTACCAACCTAATTTCTCAGTTTTGATCTTTGGTCCTGTTGACTAGACACAGTCTAGCCTTCTACTATTCAATTTTGGAGAAATAGTACAATTTTATGAAGTGAAGATAAGTAGGTATTAGGATCATTGTCACATCTAGGCCCCTTTGATCCCTGAGCAGGGACTTATTTAATTGATATGGCAATAATTGCCTCTGGTGAGATGGCTTAGACACTCAGGTAAAAGATCATACATTTGCCTATACCTAAAATTCTTTTCTAGAAAAAAAAAAAAAAAACATTTTATTTCACCTTAAAGTGATGCATATAAAAGTAAATTTCTCTGGACAGAGTAGTAATTTGCCTTAGTATCTCACTAGGTTTTGATGGAAGAGAAAACTGATATCATGAGGGCAATTTGGGGGTGAGGAAAAAATAGAAACAAGAGAGACGGGTATGTATTAACCTGTTTTTGTTGTTTACAACAAAATACCTGCAACTCAGTGATTTATAAAGAAAATGAAATTTATTGCTCACAGTTTCTGTGGCTGAGAAGTCCAAAGTCCATCTGGTGGTGGTGACAGTGACCCAGGGGTCTCACATTGAAAGATGGTGGAAGCAGAGATAGCAGAGAGAGAGCAAAAGCTCTTCTTTTAAAGCCCTCAGAACCATGCCCCTGACCCTGACCACCATTTTTAATCCATTCACTACTGCATGATCCTACGATCCAATCACCTCTTTAAGGCTCCACCTTTCGATTACCATAATAGGGAAATCCCACCCTCTAAACAGTCACAGTGGGGGCTAAGTTTCTAATACATAAAACATGGGGGACACGATTCAAGCTTCAGGGAGTTTTGGGGGGACAATTCAATCCACTACATTCTGCCCCTGGTCCCCCAAAGCTCATGTCCATTTCAAATGCAAATGCATTTGTTTCATCCCCAAAGTCTTAACTTGTTTCAACTCAAGAGTCCAAAGTTCAAAGTCCCATCTGTGAAATCAATACAAGTTACCTACTTCCAAGATACAATGGTGGGACAAACATAGGGTACATATTCCCATTCCAAAAGGGAGAAATAGGCCAAAAGAAAGAGGTTACAGGTCCCAAACAAGTCTGAAACCCAGAAGGACATGTACTGAATCTTAAAGCTGGTGAATCTCGTAACTTGACTCCATGTTCAATGTCCTCTGCACACTGGTATGGGGGTTGTTTCCCCCAAATCCTCAGGCAGCTCTGCTCCTATGGCTTTCCTGGTCTCAGGTGATGCTTTAGCTCTCCCAGGCTGGCGTTGCATGCTGGTAGCTCCACAGGTCTGGAGTCTCCATGGCAGTCCCACTCTTTTGGCTCCACTAGACATGGTTTTGATGGGTTTTCTCTGCTGCAACTCTGACCCCACTTTTCCACTCAGCATTGCTCTAGTGAAACCTCTACGTGGTGACTCTGCCCCTGTGACAGATCTCTTCCTGAGTCTCCGGCTTTTCCATACATCCTTTGAAATCACGGTGGAAGCTCCCAAGCCTCCATAGCTCTGGCATTCTGTGAGCCTAAAGACTTAACACCACGTGGACACCACCAAGGCTTCTGGCTTGATCTTCCAAAGCTGTGGGTCCAGCCACACCTGGGACCAATTTAGCCATGGCTGGAGCAACCAAAGCAGCTGGGGTGCTTGTGCTAGAAGCAGCTTCTCAAGGTGGTCTAGTTTTGAGCAGTGAGCCTGTGGAGGGTGCCTCAGGCCAGTTCCCCAAGACCATTTTGTCTCCCTAGGTCTTTGGGCCTGACATGGAAGGATTGTCCCCAGAGGCTTCTGCAAAGCCTTCAGGGCCCTTTCCCCCTTCTCTTGATAATCCTCTTTCTTTGTACTAATCTTCTTAGCTAATGTTCACTGGGCTGCACCATTGCATGCTCTCTGCTTCTCTACCATATGGCCAGGCTGCAAATTTTCTAAAATTTTACACTCTGCTTCCCTTTTACATTCTGGCTTTTTGTCATGCCTTTGCTGCCATAACTCTGCATAGACTGTTACAAGTATCCATGCTGCTTCCTTAATGCTTTGCTGCTTAGAAATTTCTTCAGCCAAATACTCTGGTTCACAACTCCTACGTTTCAAATTCCACAAAGTCCTAGGGCATGGATACATCACAGCCAAGTTCCTTGCCAGTTCACAGCAAAGGTGATCTTTGCCCCAGTTTCTGATAAACTCCTTCTGATTTCTATCTGAGACCTCCTTAGAATAGTCTTTACAGTTCATATTTCTATCAGCATTCTGCTCGCCACCATGTAATCAGTGTCTAAGACATTCTAAACTTTCCATAGTCTTTTTGTCTTCTTTTGAGTCCTACAAACTCCTCCACCTTTGCCTAACACCCAGTTCCAAAGCTGCTTCCACATTTTCAAGTATTTGTTATAAGCAACACCCCACTTCTCTGGTACCGATTTTCTGTATTAGTCTGTTTTGTGTTTCTGTAACAAAATACCTGAGACTGGGTAATTTATAAAGAAAAGAGGTTTATTTGTTTCATGATTCTGGGACAGCTGTATCTGGTGTGGGCCTCAGGCTGCTTCTACTCATGGTGGAAGGTGACAGGCAGACAGAGTATACAAACAGATCACATGGTGAGAGGAAGCGAGAGAGAGAGAGAGGGGAGGTGCCAGGGTCTTTTAAACAACCAGCTCTCATGGAAACTAATAGAGTTAGAACTCACTCATTACTCTCATGAGGGATTCACCCCATGTCTCAAACTGCCACACTGGGGATCAAATTCCCATATGAGTTCTGACAAGGCAATACATCCAAACTCCATCAGGGTGCTTGTGTGGTCAGTATCATCTAAAAGAATCAGCTTGGTTCTGATACAAAATACAGATTTCTGAATTGTATCTTCAAAGTTTCTGCTTTATTATGTTGGATGAGATTCTAAAAGTCTTCATAATTAACAAGGAAAATTATTGGCTAACAGTAATATGGGCTGTCTATGGATCTTGTGCAGAGAGGCCATCAATGGGAGGGAGACCCAGAAGCAAAGGCCATTTAGGCAGCAGACTCAACAGGTGCAGATGGGCTCCATGCACTATGTAGTGGTCAATATAAAAAGAGTCAATGTGTACAGAAGAACATTAATTAGGAACTATTTTAAATAATGCTTGAATACCATAAAGCATCCTTTTGAAATAGAAAATGTGTTCAACCTACTTTTTAAATGCTAACCTTTATATCAGCTTACTATGTGTATGACAGTTCCAGTCTTCCATATCTTCACCATCTCCTTTAAATTTTTGACTATTCTAATGGTATGCAGTGCTATCTAATTGTGATTTTAATTTGGATCTCCCTAATGGTTAATGATGCTGAGCATCTTTTTATGTGCATATTTCCCATTACCTTTTCAAATTTTTTGCTCATTTTTAATTGGTTTGTTCAATTTCTTACTGTTGTATTTTGAGGGTTCTTTGTATATTTCCTTTATTACAATTCCTTTATTAGGTTTATGATTTGCAAATGATTTCTCCCAATCTGTAGCTTCTCTTTTCATGTCTTTAAAGATGTTGCCTTGGGTTGAATGTCCCCCGAAACTTAATCCCCACTGTAACTGTTGAGGGTGGGAAATTCTATTATGGTAATTGAAAGGTGGGGCCTTGAAGAAGTGATTAGATTGTAGGACCATGCTGTAGTGAATGGATTAAAAGTGGTGATCATGCGCATGTTTTGGAGGGCTTTAAAAAGAGAGTGAATGAGGAGGTTAGTCTCTCTGCTCTCTCTGCTATGCCATTTTCATAATGTGATATTTGCTGTCACTGAAGTCACCACCGAAGAAAGCCTTCTCCAGATGTGTTCCCTGGACTTTGGACTTCCTAGCCTCTGAAACTGTAAGCAATAAATCTCATTTTCTTACAAATCATCCAGTTCCAAGTATTCTGTTATAAGCAACAGAAAAGGAATAATACAGATAACTTTCAAAAAAGAGATGTTTTTAATTTTGATGAAGTCCATTTTGTCAAGTTGCTATTTTATTTATCCTAATTTGATATCATATTCAAGAAATCTTTCACTTTTCCACCTCTAGTAAGCACAGTTCTGTTTTCTTCTTCTGAAAGTTCAACTTATTATTGTGATTGTAGTCTGTCTTTTAACTTTCTTTCTTTCTCTCTCTCTCTTTCTTTCTTTCATTTTTTAATTTCTGTTTTAGGTCCCACATATGAGTGAGGACATGCAGTATTTCTCTTTCTGTGCCTGGCTTATTGCACTAAACATAATTTTTTCTAAGCTCATCCATGCTGCTGAGAATGGCAGAATTTCATTCTTTTTTATGGCTTAGTAATATTCCATTGTGTGTGTGTGTGTGTGTGTGTGTGTGTGTGTGTGTGTGTGTGTGTATACATTTTCCTTATTCAGTAATCTGTCAATGGACATTTGGGTTGGTTCCACATCTAGGCTATTGTAAATAGAGGTGTGGCAAACATGGTAGTACAGGTATCCCTTCAATACAATGACTTACATTTCTTTAAGTATATATCTAGTGGTGGGATTGCTGGATCAATGGTAGTTCTATCTGTAGTTGTTCAAGAAATCTCCATGTTCATTTTATAATGGCTACACTAATTTACAGTCCCACCAAAACTGTAGAACAACACTACTTCAAATTATACTACAAAGCTATAATAACCAAAATAGTGTGGTACTGGCATAAAAACAGATATTTTCAACAATGCAACAGAGTAGAGAACCCAGAAATAAATTCACATACGTACAGCCTACTGATCTTTGACAAAGGCACAAAGACCATACATTGGGGGAAAGATAGCCTTTTCAATAAATAGTGCACTTTTCAATAAATAGTGGACTAATACATTTTTGAGATTTGTCTATTCAGCTCTTTTGCTCATTTCTTAGTTGTATTATTTGGATTAGGGTTTTTGTTTTTGTTTTTTTACTGTGAATTTGTTTGAATTCCTTGTATATTCTGCATATTAATCCCTTGTCAGATGTATGGTTTGCAAATATTTTCCCCCATTCTGTAGGTTGTCTTCTCACTCTGTTGATTATTTCCCTTAGTGTGCAGAAGTTTTTAGTTTAATACAATCCCAGTTGTTGTTGTTGTTTTCTTTCTTTTGTTCCCTGTGCTTTAGAGCTCTTATTCACAAAATTATTTTCCAATCTTCCATCCTGGAGTGTTTCACCTATGTTTTATTTTAGGAGTTTTACAGATTTGGGTCTTATATTTAAGTCTTTAATCCTTTTTAAGTTTATTTTGGTATATGATGAGAGATAAGGGTCTAGTTTTGTTCTTTTGCATGGATATCCAGTTTTCCCAGGACCATTTATTGAAGAGGTTGGCCTTTCCCCAATATATGCTCTTTGTGCATTTGTCAAAGATCAGTTTTTTGACTGTAAGTACATTTATTGATTTCCAAGTTCTCTATTCTGTTCCACTGCTCTACATGGCTATTTTTATGCTACTGCCATGCTGTTTTGGTTACTATAGCTTTGCAGTATAATTTGAAGCCAAGCATTGTCATGCTCCAGCTTTATTTATTTATTTATTTATTTATTGCTTAGGATTGCTTTGGCTATTTGAGGTCTTTTGCTGTTCCATTTGAATGTTAGGATTTTTTTTTTCTGTTTCTGTGAAGAATGTCATTGGTATTTTGATGGGGATTGTATTGAATCTGTAGATCACTTTGGCTAATATGGATATTTTCACATTGTTAATTCTTCCAATCCATGTACATGTAATATCTTTGCACATTTTTTTTGTGCTCCTTGATTTCTTTTAGCAGTGTTTTGTAGTTCTCCTCATAGAAATCTTTCACCTCCTTGGTTAAGTTTATTCCTAGATATTTTATTTTTGGTATCTGTTGTAAGTGGGCTTGCTTTCTTGATTTTTTTTTTCTGCTAGTTTTTTGTCAATCTATTAAAATGCTACTGATTTTCATATATAGATTTTGTATCCTGCAACTTACTGAATTATTAGGTCTAAGAGTTTTTTGTAGAGTCTAGGGCTTTCTATGTATATAGGATCACATCATCTGAAAACTGGGACAATTCAACCTTGTCTTTTCCCATTCAGATGTCCTATATTTCTTTCTCTTGCCTGATTGCTCTGGCTTGTACTTCCAATACTATGGTAAATTGGAATGGTGAGATTGGACATTTTTGTCTTTTTCCTGTTCTTAAAGAAAACATTTCAGCTTTTTCCTGTTTAGAATGATGTTGGCAGTGAGTTTGTCATATTTGGGTTTTATTGTTTTCAGATACTTTACCTCTAATACCTAATTTTTTCACAGTTTTTATCATAATGAGATGATGAATGTTGTCAAATGCTTTTTTTGCATTTATTGAGATAATCATATGATTTTTTTTTGTCTTTGACTTTGTTGATACAGTTTATCACATTTATTGACTTGGATATGTTGAACCATCCTTGCATCCTGGGATGAATCCCACATGATCATAGTGCATAATGTTTTTAATGTGCTGTTGTACTCCTTTTGCTAATATTTAGTTGAGGATTTTTGTTTGCATCTTAATCAAATATGTTGGCCTGTAGTTTTCTTCTTGGTATCAGGGTGAGGCTATCCTCATAGAATGAGTTTAGGAGAATGGCCTCTGTTTCAATATTTTGGAATAGATTTAAAATAATTTATTTTTTCTTTAAACAATTTTTCTTTAAAGATTTGGTAGAATTCAGTAGTGAAGCCATCTGGTCCTGAGCTTTTCATTGCTTTGAGACTGCTGATTACTTCTTGAATCTTACTGCTCATTATTGTATTCAGGTTTGCTATTTCTCCTTGGTTTCATCTTGGTAGTTCATATATGTCCAGAAAATTATACATTTCCTCCAGGTTTTCAAATTTATTGGCATACAGTTGTTCATAATAGTCTCTAATTATTCTTTTATGTCTGTGGTGTCACATGTAATGTCTCCTTTTAACTTTCTGATTTTGTTATTTGCGTGTTCTCTCTTCTTTGTTCAGTTAGTCTACCTAATGGTTTTTCTATTTTGTCTATCTTCTGAAAAAAAACAACTTTTTGTTTCATTCATCTTTTGTATAACTTTTTGGTCTCTATGCCATTTAGTATTTCTCTGATATTAATTATTTCCTTCTATCTACTAATTTTGAGGTTGGATCGTTCTTGTTTTTCTAGTTCTTTGAGGTGTAATTTTAGGTTATTTATTTGAAGTCTTTCTATTCTTTTGATATAAGCATTTATTGCAATAAACATCCCTCATAGTATTACTTTTGCAGTATCCCATAAGTTTTGGTAAGTTGTACTTTGACTATTTTCATTCGTTTCAAAAATGTTTTGGTTTCCTGTTTAATTTCTTCTTTGACCCATTGGTCATTGAAAAGCATGTTCTTTTTCTAATTTCCATGTATTTGTACAGGCTCCAAAGTACCACTTATTATTGATTTTTAGTTTTATTCCATTTTGGTTTGAAAAGATATTTGAAATGATTTCAATTATTAAAAATTTGTTGAGATGATTTGTGACTTAATAGATGGTCCATCCTGGAAAATGTTCCACATGCTGATGACAAGAATCCATTCTATTATATATATTTATATATATATATATATATATATATATATATATATATATATAGAGAGAGAGAGAGAGAGAGAGAGAGAGAGAGAATATATATTCTACAGTTGTTGGATAAAATGTTTTGTAGATATCTGTCACGTCCAATTGGTCTAAAGTTTAGTTTAAATCCTGTATCTCTCTGTTGCGTAGATGAACTGTTCAATGTTGAGAGAGGAGTGTTGAGGTTCCCAGCTATCATTGTATTGGGGTCTATTTATCTCTTTAGGTCTAATAGTATTTGCTTTATATCTCTGTGCTCCAATGTTGGGTGCATATATATTTATAATTTTATACCATCTTGCTGGATAGATCATTTTATCATTATATAATGATCTTCTTTGTCTATCTTTATAGTATTTCATTTAAAGTCTATTTTATCTGATATATGAATAGGTACTCCTGTTCATTTTTGGTTTTCATTTGTGTGGTTATCTCTCTCCAGCCCTTCATTATTAGTCTGTGTAAGTCTTTACAGGTGACGTGAGTTTCTTGTAGGCAGCATATAGTTGGGTTTAGTTTTTTTACACATTCATCCAGTCTATGTTTTTTTAGTAGGAAATTTAATCAGTTTACATTTAGTGTTGTTATTGAAAGGTATTGTCTTACTTGTGGAAATTTTACTGATTATTGTATGGTTGTTTTATATATATTTTGTTTCTTTCTTTCCCTTTTATTGTTTGTGCACAGCTACTCTACCAGTGGGTTTCGTTCTTTCTCATGTATTCATGGTAATGATCATCATTTTTTGGATTCCATGTGTAGGACTCCATTGCGAATTTCTCATAGGGCTGTTCATGTGTTGGTGAAGTCCTGCAGTTTATGTTTGCATGAAAAGTACACTATTTTTCTCATTTATTTCTGAAGGATAATTTTGGTGGATGTAGTATTTTTGCCTGGCAGTTTTTTTGTTTGTTTGTTTTGTTTTTTTTTTCCTTTTAGTACTTGAATATGTCATTTCATTATCTTCTGACCTGTAAGGTTTCTGCTGAGATATCTCCTGTTAGCCGGACAGGGTCTCCCTTCTAGGTGACTTGATGCTTTTATTTTGCTGTTTTAGTATTCTCTCTATGTCTTTGACTTTTGACAGTTTGACTAAAGTGAGTCTCAGTGAAGACCTTCTTGGATTGAATCTGCTAGGGGATCTTTGAACCTCTTGGATCTGGAAGTCTGTATCTCTCTGAATACCTGGGAAGTTTACTGCTATTATTTCACTGAATAAGTTTTCAATGGCTTTTCCTTTATCTTCCTCTTCTAGAAGACCCATAATTTATAATTTGGATGTTTGTTCACTTTAGCTTTTCTGATAGTTCTTGCAGGTTTTCTTTTTTTTAATTCTTTTTTCTTTTTTTTTTCTGTCTGCCTGGGTTATTTCGGAAAGACTGTTTTTGAGATCAGAAATTCTTGCCTCTGTTGCCTAAACTCTCAGTTGTATTTTTTATTTTATTGAATGAATTTTTCAGTCCTAGGAGTTTTGTTGTATTCTTTATTAAGGTATCTATCTCTTTTGAAAATTCTTGCTCCAGATCCTGGACTGTTTTCTCATTTCATTTTGCCATCTATTTTTTTTTTCTTTTTTGTATCTCATTGAGTTTCCTTAATATTATTGCTTGGAATTTCTTTTCAATTATTTTAAAAGTTGCCTGCTCTTTGGGGTCTGGTACTAGAGAATTATTAAATTTCTTTAGGATTGTCATATTTTCTTGTTTTGTTTTTTTTTTTGTTTGTTTGTTTGTTTATTTGTTCTGCATTTCTAGTACCCCTCCACTGGTGTCTGGACAACTGGTGGAGCAGTAATTCTCTGGAGTGCCTTTTGAGAAGAGAGATTCCCTCCTGTAGATGTGTTTTATATTGAGAGCTGAGTAGAGTGTTTTAGTTTTGGTAGATGCCATTGTATAGTCTCCATGTGATTACTTCAGCCATATTCAATATTCAGAGTTGTCTGTGGGTGCCTTCAAGGCCTAGGCAATGGGGCACTCAGTAGTTCTTTGCTGAAGTGACTGACAGTGGGTTGAGTCACTGAGGTCATTTGGAAGACCTCGAGCTCTTGGGAGGAGTATGTGAGTGCCCTGTCACTCCTTGGCTGAGGTGGATGGAAATGGGTCAACTTGCTGGCATGCCAGCTAGTATCCCATAACCTTGATAGGTACACTGGGGTATACCGAAGTTCCTTAGCTTGAATTGATGACCCTGGAAGGGGTTTCTCTTTCCTATTACCTACAGGCAGAGGCTTCTTCTGGGACTTTGCTTCTCTTACTTGGGAGGGGCTGGGAATTTTCTTCTGCACTCTATTTGGCTATCCTCAGTTTCTGTACTCACTGGCATCTCCACATGTGTTCCTCCTCTGTTCAACACAGTTGCATGGACTACACAAGTATTTCCCATCACCAGGTTCACAGCTGCAGGGTCATGGCAAATTCCCCTGTGGGTTGGGCTCTACTAGGTTGTGAAGCTGCATTCACTAAACTCTTTCCAGTGGCTCCGTGCATGTTCTTCCTCTCAATATAGTTGTGTGTGCTCTGGGGCTGCAGTGGTGGTGGAAGGCCAGGGCACAAGCTAGAGGAGGATTACTGCTAGGATATGCTCACAACTGAGCATGTTCTTTTCACTGTGAGGGAAAATTTCTCCTAGTTTCAGAGACATTTCATCTGAAGCTGTATGCCTCTTTCTTCTCTCTATGCCACCATCCTGGGCTTTCACGTTCCACAGAGACCTGACCAATCTCCTGGTGCACTCCTATGCTCTCCCACCAGTGCTTTAGTCAATATTTAGCTGTCCATTTCTTGTTCTGGTCTTTTTCTGTGTCCTTGGCAACTGTAGTTTTCTATCTTGCTTCTCTCAATTATAAATTTTTCACAGATGTCCTTTATCCAGTTAAGACAGATTCTTTCTATTCCTACTTTGTTGAGTATATTTTTAGTAATAAATATTGAAATTTGTTAAAAGTGTTTCTACATTTATTGAAATGAATGTATGGTTTCTTTTTGATTTTGTTAATGTGGTCATTTATATTGACAAATTTTTAACACTTAAACAACCTAGCATCCCTGAGAAAAACCATATGGCCCTGATATCTTATCATTTTTATATCTTACTAGATTTGATTTGCTGAAATTTGGTTTATAATTTTGCCTCTGTGTTCATAAGGAATATTGGTATTTAGTTTTCTTTTCATATTATGCTTTTGTTTGTTTTTGGTATCTGGGACATTTTGGCCTTATAGAATAGGTTGGAAAATATTCTCTCTTCTTCAAGTTTCTGAAAATATTTGAGTAGTTTAAAATTTATTTTTTAAATATTTGGTATAATGCACCAGTAAAGCCATCTGAGGCTTGAGGTATTTTATTGTTGTTGCTGTTGTTGTAGGAATATTTTAATTACACTTTCAGTGTCTGATATTTATAAAGCTATTCGGTTATCTTTTTCTTATGAAGTGTGCTTTGATAATTTGCAACTTTCAAGAAATTTGTCCCTTTCATCTAAGTTGTTTCATTTAGTTCAACATAATTTCTAATGCTCCTTTTGATTTTTTTTCTTTAACCCATGGTTTTTTTAATGATTCTGTTATTTAGTTTTCTAGTGTTTGGAAAATTCCCAGAGATTTTCGTAATTCTTTCTAATTTAATTCTATTATGGTCAGAAAAAACACTTGGATTAAATTCTTTTAAATTTATTGTGACCTGTTTTGTATCTCAGAATAAGTCATAGTAAATATTTGATGCGTATTTGAAAATAATGTGTATTTTACTGTTGTGGAGTGAAGTGTTCTACAAATATCTGTTAGATTAAGCTGGATGGTAGTGTTGTTTGAATATTCTATATTTTTACTTATTTTCCGTCTAATGTTCTATCAATTATTTAGAGAAGGGAATCTAAATATCCCAGTTACAATTTGTGGACTTGTAAATTTCTCTTCTCAGTTCTATCAGATTTTCAATTCATATGTTTTGAAATGCTATTGTTAGGAATATCAATGCTTATGATTATTATATGTTTGTGAAAAATGGACTCATTTTGAAATGACAACATTTAATCCTTTTAATACTCTTTGCTTTGCAATCTACTGTTTCTAATATAATATAGTTCTTTCAATTTTGGTTAACATTGTATTTTTTCCTTTAGTGTTATTTTTACCTATTTATGTTTTTATATTTGAAATGTTTTTTGTAAGTAGCATATATATGTATTTTGATTTTTTAAATCTAATCTGTCAGTTTTTGCCTTTAATGGGGATATCTGAACTATTTACATTTAATGTACTTAGTGATTTGATTAGAGTTTAATCTTATATCTTTATTATTATTTCCTTTATTTATCATCTGTTCTTTATTTTTCCTTTTCCTGCCTTCTTTTGGATAATTAAATAGTTTCTATGATTCCATTTTGTCTGCATTATGGGATGATTAGTTACAACCATTTCTTCTATTATTTTAGTGGTCACTTTATGGCTTATAGTATACATTTTTAAATGATCACATTCTGCCTTCAAATGCTGTTATGCCACTTTACATAAAGTATGAAAATCTTACACAATCTATTTCTATTTTCTCTTCCTAACTATTGTGCTATTGTTGTTTTACATTTCAATTACATATTTGTTATAAATCCCATATTAGATTGTTATTATTTTTGTTTATAAAGACAATTTTCTTTCAAAGATATTTAAATAATAAGGAAAATTTTTTTTTATTTACCAATGTTATCATTTCCAGTGCTTTTCATTTAATTGTGTAGATCTTATTTCAATCTGGCATTATTTTCCATCTACCTGAAAGACTTTCTTTAATATTTTTTGTAATGCAGATCTACACAATGAATTATTTTAGCTTTTGTAACTTTGAAAAAATCATTACTTTATTTTCATGTTTGCAAAGTATTTTTACAGTGTCTAGAATTCTTAGTTGATGATTTTTCACTAAGTACCTTAAAGATGTTGCTCTCTTTTCTCTTGTATTGCTTCCGATGAGAAATACGCTGCCACACTTATCTTTGTTCTTTTGCATGCAACACCTCTCATAGATTGTAACGTTTCTTGGCATGCTTTTCTCTATGTTTCTTATGTTCGTTCAGCTTCTTGGACCAGTGGGTTTATTGTTAATCATATTCAGATTGGAGGATGTTCAGCCATTACTTCTTGAAATAATTTTACCTCCCTCCCTTTTTGGGGGGACTCAAATTACATATATATTTGGCCTCTTAAAGTTTTTCCACGGATCACTGATGCTCTGTTCATTTGTTTTAGTTTTCTTTTCCCTCTATGTACTTTACTGGATAGTTTCTATTGCCATGCCTTCAAGTTCACTACTATTCTTTCCAAAAAATCTACTCTACCATTAATTCCATGCAAATTATTTTTCACCTCATACATTGTAGTTCTCAACTTTAGACGTTTTTAGGGGGGCATTTATTTTTTATCTCCTACCCCTACTAATTTTTTTGAAAATGTGAAAAATAATATAGTGACTGTTTTAACGTCTACTCAGTCTGCTAATTCTAACATATGTGTCAGTCCTGGGTTGGCTTTAGTTATTTTTATATATATAATTATAGGTCATGTTTTCCTGCTTCTTTGCATGTCTATTAATTTTAGTTGAATGCTGGACATTGGGGTTTTACCTTGTTGAGTAATGGTTATTTTTATATTACTATAAATATTCTTAAGCATTATTCTTACATGCAGGCAAATTACTTGAAAACAGTTTCTTCCCTTTGGGTTTTGCTTTTTAAGTTGTTTGGGGTAAGACTGAAGCAGTGCTTAGTCTACTGAAGCAAGACTTTTCTATCTACTCTATCTAATGCCCTGTGAATCTCCAAGTTTTCCAGTCTGGCTGGTGGGAACAGGCAGTATTCCAGGGTCCAGCATTGTTATAGGTTCTAGGTACTATAATACTAATCCTTTTAGATAGTTTTCTTTTTTAGATAGTTTTCTCACAGGCATGTGCTGATAAGTATTCTCATTTCTCCAGAATTCTCTTTGTTCTGCTCTCTGCTATCAGCTACTATTTCCTGAAAACATGACCTGCTTTGGTTTCCCCAGACTCTCAGTTCAATTTCCTCAATTCTAGAAATCTTTATCTAGAAACTTCTCCAAGGGTCAATCACAGGGTCTCACCTCATTTGTTCTCCATCTCCCCCAAATCCCTGTGTTTTATTGCCTAATACTCAGTATCATAAATATGGTGTTTTCTCTATAATTTCTGCCTTATTCTGTTGCATAGGAAGGGGTAAATATAATCCCTGTTATTCCATTTTGACTGTAAGCAAAAGTATTAAAATTTGCTTACAAATGCTTATTATGATTTTAAGAGGAAAAACACCAAAATACATTAACTTCCAACTGATAGGATCAAAATCATTTCTAACATTCAGTGGGAAAAAGTCTTTCAAGTTATACAGGAAAAATATGTATTGCTACCCTCTTGAAAAATTATGCTTTCTTATCAAGGCAGCTGTTAAAACCATCTACATATCACTCCAAGATATTCACAGTTATGTAATATCTTAGGGGCAACTGGTTGAGCCCTGATCCTTTTGTGACTGGGTCTGGTAGGCACTCTTACGTGATGAGTTCTCTGCCAGACACAAGTGATAAAGTGCCTTCTTGATGAACACAGTGGTGACCATGATACTTTTATAGACATTCCAGACCTGTAGAAGAAAATGTCCACTCTTCACTGACCTGCTTCATAATTGACATGTCCAACTATATTTCTTGGAAGAAATTCTGTTTGCTAACCTGAAATGTGGTTACTATGGAGCCATGTTTTCCTTTTGGTAGTCTCATAGCTGCTCGTTTCATTTCTATAATCTCATAGATGCTACTGGTAAAGTTTGGATGTTTGAGACTTCTTCTCCAAATTGGGGTCACTATTTTTCCAGGCTATCCCTAGTTTAAGGGATTATGTATTCATCAGATGGAATATTAAAGGTGAAATTTTTAGCCTACTGTGTGATAGTCACATCAGTTTATCCAGCTGCCTTGTCCTAAACAATAGTAATGACAATGCAGACTACTTTTACCAGAGCTGAGATAACTAGAAGAGAAAATACAAAGAAACCAGATTTACAAGAAAAATATCAAAAACAAGAGACAAGATATAATAACTTGATACTCATAAAAAATTAAATCTATTGATTTAACAGATACTTCAAATTCCTGTTGAGTTTTACTGTGAAAAATTGATCTCAATTATATTATTCCATATATCCTTCCTTACACAGAAAATATTTTGGCAAATACAATTTAAACTTTTTTTAAAGATTGTTCAATTGGCTTCTCACAAAAGCAGACCCTATGATTAGGACTTGAGTGTGATTAGTTTATTTAGGAGATGATTCCAAGAAGCGCTGGTGGGAGAATGGGAAAGGAAGACAGGAAAAGGAAGAAAGTCAGTATAAGGTGTGAAAATGAGCAGGCATCTACTGTAAATAATTGACGTTTGATCCTACTAGAGACTTATAAAAATTGGTAACATGCCTAAAGTTTTAAGAGCATTTAAGAACACTGAAGGTATCATTGTAACAGTTGCTACAATGATTGAGGATATTATAATTACTGAGTTTCTTTATTCTTTAGCAAGAACAATTATCCGCTAAATCAATTGATTTAGGTTCACAGTAGGTTCATTCTCTATTAGATATAGATGATTATTTAAAGGTTTCTTCATTTTAGGAGTGTATGTTGTGGTGAAAAAGAATTATATAAATACATTTCTTATTATTTTATATTCGGATAATTATTCTTTAAAAAAAAGTGGCAAAATTGAGTTATTTCATGGTTCTGATAGTTTGACATTTGTTTTTAGAGTACCCTAACTCTAATTCTTGCTGCCCTAAATTTCTATCCAAAAATTGCTATGTGAAACTGAAACTGTTTTTACATTTGTGATAAAATTATGAATGACCATTGTCCCCTATATAATGTTCCAGATGGAAAATATTTTAACAAATGGCTAGGAATACAATACATATGTTTGACTATTAATATATTTATTATCTATTACTTTGCTTTATTTTGAGTCCTGACTTCCAGAATGCACAGCCAAATTTTATTATTCAGTTATAGCAACAATATTATTCCTAGTCGTTGCATGTTTATTTTCACATTTTTTTTTTCTGCTTCAAAATCTTTTTAATAGGAAGCTTAAAGAGCTTTATGTACTTTAACACAATGATATTCCAAGGTTTAGATAGAATGTTATGTGGCATATGCTAGAGAAAAGTGTTTCTGGGTCAGATATTCTGTGTACCAAAAATTGAGACATTTTCTACAAATGAACTCTACTCAGTCTTCTGTATGAATGTGGAGATTTAATGAGTCTTCGTAGATTTTTCGTTCAGCCTAGAACTAAAGGTTAAAGATAGAGATGGTAACCACAAAAAAAACAGGAGCAAGCAGAGGATAAACACCATTCACAGATTTATTCTTCATGTAACTCATGGAGATCTACCTCATGACTTGGCAATCTACAGTCTTTCTCCTAATAAATACATATTTGAGGGGAAAACATTTTAAGGGAAGCTTTTTCTTATTCTTTGTGGCTACCATGTTGGTGAAGTAAGTTTTTTACCTTCTTCCTGAGTCCTTGTGACAAGATTACTCAGAGACAGGATAAAGAACGAAGAGAAGCCTTTCAGACCACTCACCAAGCAATGGGTGAAGTCAAGATTCAATAACATGGATAGTGATTTTAAACACACACAGAAATCAGTACAGCATAAAGACAATGGAAACACTACATTCCTTATATCGGTCAAGAGCATTGGCTGCTTGAGGCAGGTGGTCCAAACAAAGGGAACAAACAACACAGGGAATCTTCTACTGCAGCTTGCCTAGTGCCCTTACTTACAGTTAGCCTAGTGGAGGAGTTGTTTATTTGTGAGTATTCCTCTCTCACTGGATCGCAAGCACCTACTGAGCAGGCTCCACGTCTTACTCAGCGGAATAACACCCATTATGCATATGATCTTAAATATAGTAACACAGTCAGTCCCCTGAGTGGTTAACCCAATTGTGCTGAAGCAAAGGACAGGAAAATAAGACTTCACAGATGTAAGAGAAATATCGCCATTCAAATTGCAGCTGTGTTCACAATTTTAGTAAAACATGCTTACTTCTTCTAAAAGAAAGAATTTTTAAAAGACCGTTAAGCTGTTATATAATTATTTCACCAAGAAATTGATAAACCAAAAGAGCCTATCTGTGACTCTACTAGGATTTCTGAGTATCAAATCCAATCACTTTTCAATGACATCAGCAATGCAGGCAAATATGTGACTCTTTGCATGCTATTTTTAGAAGTTTCAATTCCTTTGAAATGCCAGCTTAAACAAAAAAAGAATACTGTGAGGACTGAGGCTTAATATTCACCATCTCTATTTATCTACATGTTTGAGAGTCACAAGTACTCTTTATTATCTGAACTGTCCTATCATATTTATTATTTCTGTAGAACTTTCTCTGCATAATCTCAAGGTAAAAACATTACAGATGCATCTACTATTGAATAACTCCATCAAGTGTTTCCAAATGTTGGAATTGCATAGGAAATAATAAGCAGGGAATTCGGTAAATAAAATGAATAGATGAGGCTAAAATACAATCAATCGTGACTTTATATATGGATACTCTCCTCATATTTCCTTGCTGAATAAGAAGCTGGAGTTTTAATTGAATGGTTGTATGCCATGAGAAAATAAACATCATATTGATAGTGTATCTTTCAGTTGTAGAACAAGTGAGGTGACTGCAATGACATTTTTAATTGGTTTGAAGACTGATATTCTAAGCTTTAAATTTATCCCATGGACATTAAGAATTAAATCTCAATATTAGTATAGCGTGTACTTGTTTTTGAAGATGTTGAAATGGCCCAGCTTAAAAACAAAACAAAAAAAAACCCCACTAACAACATGCTTTGAGGATATTCAAATTACAGTGTGTGCTTGTTTTTGAAGATGTTGAAATGACCCGGCAAAAAAAAAAAAAAAAAACCCACTAACATGCTTGGAGAATATTCAAGTTTTAAAATAAGGAAAAGAATGTCCTCAAGGCATTGCTCTGTCATTCCTTTTCTCTATCCTCAATCTCTTTATTTTACCGAATCATTTCCCCTCTGCCTATCACTGTGCCCAAGCCTCTCAGATCTTAGAAAATTTTCTATCAAATCTACACAAAATGGACTGACACCAAGCCCTCCTATGATTTACCATATGATGAAGAAAATATACATTAGGCAAATAATCACACAAATCAGTACAAAATTAAAATCCACATAACTGCCAAATCCATTGAATTATATTCAGTATGGTTCTTTTTTATTGGTAGCAATGGTGAAGTTGACCACTTCTTTCAAAAATTTCCCCTTCTTTTAATTTCTATGATAGATCTTTGTGTATTCTTGGCCTATTTACTTATCATTTTTTCTTATTATGCTTCATTGGCTTTTGTCTATACCTTCCATGCATGTGTTTTTCCAGTGGCTGTACTTTTTCATTCTCTTTTCTTGTATCACTTTCCAGTCCCTGCTACCTTCACAAGGCTATCTACACTTTTTAAGTAATGTCTTAAGGCTATCTACACTTTTCCAAATGTCAAATTCATTGATCACATTTCAGAGTGTCTTTTAATTGACTTCAGCACCAATTGCTTTGGTTGACTACTTCTCCCATGAACATCTCCCTCTCCACCTATCTCTCCCATTCCTTTCTTTTCAGTGACATTCAAGTCTTATATTTCTTCCCATCTTTTGATAATTCGTGCTCACTTTCTCTGTATTTATTGCTTCTCCTTCCATTGCTCTCTTAATTTCTCAGGATTCTATTTTTAGTCTTTCTCACATCTCCCTTTATTCAGTCTCTCTAGATAATTACTTTCCTTCTTATAGCTCTAGCCATAAGCCGATGAATTCCAACTTTTTATAGGTAACTCAGACCATCACTGGAGCTACAGAGAGATATTTTCACTTGTGTGCTAGACATTATATCACACTTCAAACTTAACCCTACCAGGATAGAACTCATCATACCATGGCTTCATGGGGATGTTATTTTATAATAATTATTTCACCGTGTTCGGATCTTTGGTTTGCCTGACTCTCTTAGTACAGGCTGAATTCTATAAAGGTGGAGATTTTGTGTCCCCATCTCCTTAAAGTCTAACATATCACTTGACTTCTAGTAAATGCTCAGTAGTATGTAACAATGCAATGAGTGATGTAAGTCCATTGAAGTCATAGTTTTATGTCTAAGATGTGAAGCTGTTTTTCACAGGAAGTATATTTGAGGGGTTCAGTAGAAAAAATTAAATAGATCTATGGATTCAGAAATTAGAGACTTTCCTCTATCATCTCTCCCTTATTTTTAATTTATTATTAACATATTTATTATTACAAATCATGTTTTTTCTTTGTCTTTTACCTGATCTATCACTCCTCAAACCCAGTCCCTTTCTCCTCCCCATCTCTAGTATTCTTAGGTATGTTTAACCCAATTGAACTTCTGAAAGTTCAACCTATTGTTGTGATCATTTCTTCCTTCCTTCCTTCCTCCTTGCCTCCTTTTCTTTCTTTCCTTTCTTTCCTTCCTTGTACTTACTTATGAGTGAGAACATGCAATATTTCTCTTTCCTTCTCTAGCTTATTTCACTTAACATAATTTTCCCCAACTCACCCATGTTGCTAAAAATGGCAGAATGTCATTCTTTTTTATGGTTGATTAGTATTCCATTGTGTATATATACCACATTTTCTTTATTCAGCCATCTGCTGATGGACACTGGATAAGTTGGTTCCATATTTTGGCTATTGTAAATAGAGCTGTGATGAACATGGGAGTGCAAGTATCCCTTCAATCTGCTGATTCACATTCCTTTGAATATATGCGCAGTCCATTCTTCCCAAAGCAATCTACAGACTCAATGCAATCCCCATTGAAATATCAATGACATTCTTCACAGAAATAGAAAAAGACATCCTAATAATCATATGGAACAGCAAAAGACCCCGAATAGCCAAAGCAATCCTCAGCAACAAAATAAAGCCAGAAGCATAGCACTACTTGACTTCAAATAATATCACGACGCTATTGTAACCAAAACAGTGTAGTACTGGCATAAAAATAGACGCTCAGATCACAGACCAGAATAGAAAACCCAGGAATCAATCCACATACTTATAGCCAAATGATCTTTGACAAAGGCAACAAAAACATACATTGGGGAAAAGACTGCCTCTTCAATAAATGGTGCTGGGAAAATTGGACTTCCATATGCAGAAGAATGAAACTTGACCTGTACCTCTCACCATACACCCAAATCAACTCAAAATGGATTAAAGACTTAAATACAAGACCTAAAACTATAAAATTACTAAAAGAAAACATAGGGGAAACACTTTAGGAGGTAGGACTGTGCAAAATCTTTATGAATAAGACCCCAAAAGGACAAGAAACAAAAGAAAAAAATAAACAAATGGGATTATATCAAACTAAAAAGTTTCTGTACAGCAAAGGAAACAATCAACAGAGTGGAAAGACAACCTATGGAATGGGAGAAAATATTTGCAAGTTATACATCTGACAAGGGGTTAATATCCAGAATATATAAAGAACTCAAACAACTATACATTTAAATAGCAAATCACCCCATTAAAACATGGATTAAGGAGATGAATAGACATTTTTCAAAGGAAGACATACAGATGGCCAACAGGTACATGAAAAAAATGCTCAGGATCACTATTCATCAGAGAAATGCAAATCAAAACCACATTGAGATATCGTCTTACAACAGTTAGACTGGCCATTATTAAAAAGACAGAATAAAATGCTGGCGAGGATGTGGGGAAAGGGGAACTCTTCCACACTGTTGGTGGGACTGTAAATTAGCACAGCCATTATGGAAAACAGTATGGGGGTTCCTCAAACAACTACAGATAGAACTACTATATCTCCCTTGTTGAAAAGTTGATGCAGGCTGGTTAAAGCATTTTAAAATTATTAGTGTCAGTGTGGCATTAGTATCCCAATTTCTAAGCTTTTAACTCAATGCAGCAAAGTCCTTAACAGAGCACAACTCTCCTTTTCAATTACACATTGGGTTTCTGCAGTAAAGACTAAAAAAGGCATGTTTTTTCCCTGGTCTCCTGAATATGAGAAATAGGCTTCCAGGCCTCCCTTTTTATCATAATATCCCAAGGATTTCTGCATTCGGATAGGTTGACACTCATAAGAAAATTTAAACACTGTGTGATTTTTAGAATATAAAAAGTAAAAAGCATCAAATTCTTTTCTCTGAAACTAATAATTGTGGAGCCTTTGCAAAAATATATAGAATAAAGGAAGTGAAATCAAACTGAAAACCTCAATAGCAACTGATTAAGATTGGCTTTGATCTTGATCATTTTTTTTTTTACTCTGAGCAGTTCAATATAGAAGCTTTCAACATGGATTACATTTAAATTTGCATAAAATGCCACAAAGTATTCTGAAAAAAATATAGCTTCATTCTTTAATAAACAAAGAAAATGAGTGCTCTAAAAATATTTAGAAGGAACTCATTAAGCAGCTTAAAATTCATGCATAAAATGTAGTTCATGCCTTCTTAATGAAAGAGGGGATAAAAGAGGGTAGGAACGAATGAAACACTTAAAATTAGAGAACAATGAGAAGTTTAAAGAGAAGAAAGAAGAAAAATGTGTAAAATAAAATCTGAGAATAATTTGAAAAAAAAGCAATGAATTATTTAACTTTTGCCACAGAATTATTTTCATTCTATCCTTGCTTTTCTTGGTAACAGGACATAATTCTATTATACCCAGAAACATCAATGCTACCCTCATTTGACATAAAATCCATTCCCACTGGAACTTTATGAGCACCAGACACAAATTTCTATGGTACATTATCTTAGAATATATGTAGGAAATGATGACTCTCACACAAAAGGTTTGCTAGATTCTTTCAACAGGCATTGATCTCACAGTCAGTTTTCAATGTGGTATTTTCAGTGATTGAAATATTTATGTGCACCATTACAAATTGCTTCTCAAGTGGGAATGGAACACTTTCTGATAAACTATTGTTCTATATTTTCCAGTCTATGTTACATTCAAAGAATTACTGTTGAAGTGGAGATTTTTTTTCAATATCAATCAAATCAGGATAAAAAGAAGCAAAATTAACTTAGGATAAAATACCTTGAAAAGATACATATTTTCTCAAGCTGTGCAGAATTCTAAGACACAACAGAGAGACGAGAATACTGTGCACTGATATACTACTTTTTACAAAGGCTTATGGAACATTTCTAAAACACAGTCATTAACCCATACCTATAGATGTGGAGAAAACATATGCACAAAAGTTATAAAGCAGTCAACAAGTTGAAAATACTAGTAAATCCTCCAAAAAATTTATTACTAGTCCTAAATATAAACATATAATTCCTCTCAGCTTCATCAATTATAGTAGAACCTCCACTCTTTAGATTTCTGAGATAAATTCTCAGAGTTCTGCTACTTCTATCGCACATATTCTTGCATTTTGACTGCATAGCCTCAGGAAGCTCATAGTATGATTAAGGGGTGAAACTGCTGAATAAGGGGTGAAACTGCTGAACATACCACCAATGAAAAGAAGAAGAGGAAAGAAGGATAAATCGGGCCAGCTGTAGCTGGGTAGAGCAGAAGAGAGAGCGTATGGCTATAGCTTGTGGACATCTGCTGAGAACCAGATACTAACTAGACGGCAGTGAATTACAGGATGGCTTAAAATTTCAACTGAGAGTATTCCAGTGGACATGCTTAGAATGGTTGTTGATTAAGCAAGAATTATTATCATTATGACTATTATAGGATTTTAAACTCTTTAAGAAATTTTCATATAAAAAAAATTTCACTTCTTTTCAACATTTCCATTTTGCTTGTCAGAAAATTAAGAAAGAGTTTAATGACCCTCCTAAGTATAAATTAGGGGTGCCAGTAATAGGACTAGCTCAAATCTCCTCCTCCTTATACCTGTATTTTTAAATCTTCCCGAGCAGAGTAAAAAGAAGTTTAGACTCAAATTAATTTCAAGGTAATTGAAGAAATTGTTTTGGAGGTATATATAATCTCATTAGAACTTTGTTAAACTTATAGTTAAATAAATGCCTTTGTTCTTTGTACATGTAAAAAGAAACACTACAAATCAAATGTGCAAAGTATCCCAGCGGATCTACAGTACAGGTAAGTTAATCGATTTCAAGTTACCTCCATAGATTTTTAATGTACAAGGTATTACCTTCCTTGTCATTTTATATAAGAACATGAAAGAAAATCCAAGTATTAAACAGAACATATTGTTTTTTCATTCAAGATTTTGCTCATGACTCATACCTCCTACTATTTATCAAAAAATGGGTGAAAATGTAAAACCTAAAACTATAAAACTTCTGAAGAAAAGAGAAAAAAGTTTTTGTGACATTCAGTTAGGCAAAGATTTCTCAGAAAGGACATTTTTAAAAAGTCATAAAAAATAATAAATTAGACTACACCAAAATTAAAATTTATGCTCATCAAAAGATGTTATTACAAAATGAAAAAAGAAGCCACAGATTGGGTGGAAATGTTTATAAAACATATATATGAAAATGACTAGTACTGAGAATATACAACAAACTCTCAAAACTCAAGAAACAAAAACAAACAAAACAAACCAAGTGAAAAATGGGCAATAGATTTGAATAGACACATTATCAAATAAGACTTATAGATTGCAAAAATGCACATGAAAAAATACTCAACATCTCTTGCCTTTAAAATTCTGTGAGATACCACTGCATGCCCCTCAGAACAGAGTATTAAACAAACTTAACAATACCAAATGCTGGTAAAGATTTGAAAAAGATAAAGATTTGAAGCAACTAGATCTTTCATACATTCTTCTTGGGAACACACCATAGTACAGTTTCTCCAGAACAGTTTGGTAGTTCTCATAAAGTTAAACATCCTCTTACCATACGAGCCAGCAATCCCACCCCTTGGCATTTATTCAAGAAAAATGAAAACATACGTCCACACAAAAACCTGTATGTGAATCCCTTTAGAATATTTATTCACAATCACCAAGAACTGGTAATAAACACATTGTCCATCAGCTAGTGAACAGATAAACAAATTGTGGTACATTCCTACAGTGAAATATTACTCCTCAATAAAAATAACAAACTACTGACAGATACAATGTAGCCATCATGTTAAGTAAAAGAAGCCATGCCAAAAGACTACACACTGTATGATTCCCTTTAAGTGATGTTCTGTAAAAGGCAGAAGATGAGAACAGAAATTGGATCAGTGGTTTTCCAGGGTTGTGAGTGGGACAGGCTATTGACTATTAAGGGACCTAAGGAAAACAAGTAAACGTTTTAAGAGTGATGAAAATGTTCTATTTCTTGTTTGTGGGGGTGATTACATGCCTGCATGTGATTGTCAAAACTCAGAAGGTATATCTGAAAAGTATAAATTATATATTTATAAACTTGATTTTAAAAGAAAACACATGACTAGGTTGCTAAATGTCCCCGAGGTGGTGTCTAAAGACAGCCTCCAATAAACAATGCCCTTGTGTATTCCCTCCTATATTGAATTTTGGGCTGACTCCATGACTTGCTCTACAAAGAGAATGTGGAGAAAATGAGGCTGTTCCAGTTCCAGCCAATGTTCTCAGCCTTAAGAAGACTTCAGAGTACCCACTTATGTGCTTTTGGGGAACTTGAGGAAACATGTAAGAAGACTGGCTGTGTGGAGGAGATATGCTGCCTCAGAGATATGCTAAGAATACATGAATGAAAAAGAGGTCAAGCTGTCTCAGCATCCCAGCTGAACTCAGTGTTTGAATCCATGCTGAGGCTACACGTGTAAGTAAACCATCTTGTAAGTTCTAGACCAGTCATGCCCCCAAATAAATGTGGCCCCAGCTTGACATCATGTGAATCAACAACTTCCCAGCCAATCCGCAAAATCATGAAAGATAATAAAGTGATGTGACTGAAAGCTCACCTTCCCATAGAAATTTTCCAAACTAGCCAACCTTTGCAGTTTGGAACACTACACCACTAGTGATGGAATATATAGCACTATTAAATGGTAGCTGACATTTAATGAGTGGCAGGCACTGCTCCAAGCTCATTACACATATCAACTCACTAAATTCTCACAATAATGGTGTGAGGTAGGCTTCATAGACAGTCTTCCAAACCAGCATAACATAGAAGCAGTTATAGGGTGTTTAGGGATTGAGTTCAAGAACTGAGTGCACTATCTGTAGCCAAATTATTTCTTTGCCACTTTCTAGCTCTATGAGTTTGGATATGTTGTTCTGCCAAAGCTTTGTTGAAATCTGATCCCCAATGTGGCAGTACTGGAAACTTTTGGGTCATGGGGGGCACATCCCTCATGAATAGATCAAAGCCCTCCCTGTGATGGTGGAGGTACTGAGTGAATTCTCATTCTATTAGTTCCCACGAGAGCTGGTTGTTTAAAGGGCCCCGGCACACATCATTATTGTTGTTATTTCACATATATCCAGAACAGTATAACAAAAAAATTGTAAGGTTTGGAATGAGAAGAGCTGAGTCTGAGTTTCCATTTTCTGTTTGCTTTTGTTTATATTGAAACATAAGTGACTGTACATATCTGTGGGGGCAGCATTGAATATCAATACCTGTGTGCCATATTCAAATAAGGGTAATTAGTATATTCAACATTACACAACATAATCATTTTTTGTGGCCCTTAACCAATTTTTCACTAACCACCCCCCACCACTCCACTTTCCCTCCTCTGAGTGGCTTCAGTTCTATTCTCCCCTTTTGAAAATTCAACAAATTATTGTAATCATTATATCTTTCTTTTCTTTTTCTTTCTTTCTTTCTTTCTTTCTTTCTTTCTTTCTTTCTTTCTTTCTTCATCCATTTATTTATTTATTCATTCATTCATTCATTCATTCATTCATTCATTTATTAATTTATTTATTTCAGTTCCCACTTAACAAGTGCAGACATGTGGTACATCTCCTTCTGTGCCTGGCTTATTTCACTTAACATAAATTTCTCTAAGTCAGTCCATGTTGCTGCGAATGGTCAAACTTCACTGTTTTTCATGGCACAGTAGTATTTCTTTGTTTATATATACCATATTTTCTTTATCCAGTTGTCTGTCAATGGAAATTTAGGTTGGTTCCAACTCTTGGCTACTGTAAATATAGCTGCAATAAACATGGGAGTGCAGGTATCCCTTTGACATGATGATTTTCACTCCTTTGGGTATATATCAATAGTAGGATTGATGGATCATGTGGCAGTTCTATCTGTAGTTCTTTGAGGAATTTCCATGTTTTTTATAATGGCTGTACTAATTTACAGTCCCACCAGCAGTGTAGGAGAGTTCCCCTTTCTCCACATCCTCACCAGCATTTGTTATTTTCTGTCTTTTTGATAATGCTCAGTCTAACTTGAGTGAGATGATATCTCAAAGAGGTTTTGGTTTGCATTTTCCTGATGGTTAGTGATGTTGAATATGTTTTCATGAGTCAATTGGCCATTTGTATGTGTTCCTTTGAGAAATGCCTTTTTAGCTCTTTTGCCCATATTTTATTTGGGTTACTTGTTTTTTTACTGTAAAGTTCTTTGAGTTCCTTGTATATTCTGGATATTAAAGTCTTGTCAGATGCACAGTTTGAAAATATTACCTTTTATTCTGTAGGTTGTCTTTTTGCTCTGTTAATTGTTTCTTTTGCTATGCAGAAGCTTTTTAGTTTAATATAACTCCATTTGTTTATTTTCTCTTTTGTTGCCTATGCTTTCGGGGTCTTATTCATGAAGTCTTTGCCCAGTCCTACTTGCTGAATTGTTTCTCCTATATTTTCCTTTAGGGGTTTATAGTTTCAGGTCTTATATTTAAATATTTAATCCATTTTGAGTTGATTTTGGTATATGGGAAGAGATATGAGTCAAGTTTCATTTTTGTACATATGGATGTCTAGTTTTCCCAGCAACATTTATTGAAGAGGCAATCTTTTCCCTGATTCATGTTTTTGGTGCCTTTGTCAAAATCAGTTGGTTGAAAGTATGTGGGTTGATTTCTGGGTTCTCTGTTCTGTTCCATTGGTCTGAGTGTCTGTTTTTATAACAGTTCTATGCTGTTTTGGTTTTTGCAGCTTTCTAGTATAATTTGAAGTCAGGCCATGTCATGTCTCCAGCTTTATTTTATTTCAATTTTTGCTCAGGATTGTTTTTGCTATTCAAGGTCTTTTGTTGTTCCATATGAAATTTGGATTGTTTTTCTATTCCCATGAGGAATGTTATTGGTATTTTGATGGGGAAAGCATTGACTCTGTAGAATGCTTTGGGTAGTATGGACATGTTCACAATGTTAATTCTTCCAATCCATGAATGTGGAATGTCTTTCCATCGTTTTGTATTCTCTTTAATTTCTTTAATCTGTGTTTTGTAGTTGTCCTTGTAGAGATCTTTCACCTCTTTGGTTAAATTGATTCCTAGATACTTATTTTATTTTAATGGTGACTATTGTAAATGTTCTTGCTTTCTCAATTTCTATTTCTGCTAGTTTGCTATTGAAGTATAAATTGCTACTGATTTGGGGGTGCTGATTTTGTATCTTGCAACTTTACTGAAATTGTTAATCAACTCTAAGAGTATTTTGGTAGAGTCTTTAAGGTTTTCTATATATAGGTCATGTCTTCTGCCAACAGGGACAATTTTACTCAGTCTTTTCCAACCTGGATGCCCTTCATTTCTTTCTCTTGCCTGATTGCTCTGGTTAGAACTTCTGCTATGTGAAATAGGAGGTGTAAGAGTGGGCATCCTTGTCTTGATCCCTTTCTTAAGAAAAAAGCTTTCAACTTTTCCTCATTCAGGATGATGTTGCAGTGGGTTTGTCATGTATGGCTTTTATTGTGTTGAGATACTTTATTTCTATACCTACTTTGTTGAGAGTCTTTATCATGAAGTTTTGTTGAATGTTTTTTCTGCATCTATTGAGATGATCATATTTTTTTGTACTTGATTTTGTCGATGTGATGTATCACATTTATTGATTTGCATATGTTGAACCATCCTTGCATCAAGTGGGATGAATTCCCCTTAATCATGGTGTATAGTTTTTTTGATGTGTTGCTGTATTCTGATTGCTAATATTTTGTTGAGGATTTTTGCATCTATTTCATCAAAAATATTGGCCTGTAGTATTGTTGCTGTTGTTGTATCTTTGTCTGGTTTGTGTATTGGGGTGATGCTAGCCTCATAGAATGAGTTTGGGAGAATGGCCTCTGTTTCCATTTTTTGGCATAGTTTGAAGAGAATTGGTATTCATTGTACTTTAAACGTTTGGCAGAATTTAGCAGTAAAGCCATCCAGTCATGAACTTTTCTTTGTTGAGAGACTTCTGATTACTGTTTCAACCTTGTTGCTTGTTTTGGTCTCTTCAGATTTTCTGTGCCTTCTTGGTTCAGTCTTGGTAGTTTGTATGTGTCCAGAAATTTATCTATTTCCTCCAGGTTTTTGAATTTGTTGGTGTATAGTTGTTTATAATAGTCTCTAACAATTCTTTGTATTTCTGTGGTATTGGTTGAAATGTCTCCTTTTTCCTCTCTAATTTTTGTTATTTGGGTCTTATCTCTTCTTTTTTTAGTTAGCCTAGCTAATAGTTTGTCTTTTTTGTTCATTTTTTCAAAAAACAACTTTTTGTTTCATTGATCTTTTGTGTCCTCTTGGGGGTCTCTATTTCATTTAGTTCTGTTTTAATCTTAATTATTTTTTTCTGTCTATTGGGGATTGGATTGTTTTTGTTTTTCTAGTTCTTTGAGGTGCAGCAATAGGTTGTTTATCTGAAATCTTTCTATTCTTTTGATATAAGTGTTTATTGCAATAAACTTTCCTCTTAGTACTGCTTTTGCTGTATCCCAGTTTTAATAGTTATTATTTGTTAGAATTTGTGCAAATCACCAAATTTGTCTAATCCTCAATGTCATCACCCATACGATGAAGACTAAAACATAATAATACCCTTTTCACAGAATTGCTTTGAGGCTCAAATATGACAATTTTGTGAAAGAGCTATTGGTCTTTAAGAAATTACTAGACATTTTTATTTCATGTTTTCTTAAAAATCACTTTTGTCATATCTCACTGTTAAATTCAAGTTTCCTCCAAATCAAAAATATAACTATAGTTTTAATAGAGTACAGGGCTCAGCACACTTGTCCAACTGCCATTAGACTCTTTTGCTTATTCTCACTTTTAAGCCTCCTAAATAGGAATCTGGACATTAGGCACTGCCACTATCAATAGGGTAACGATGTACGTATACTGAGCTATTCCAGGGAACAGTGTAAATTGATAGAAGTAGATTTCCTCATTAGTAAATTGAGATGAAAATGCGTTTCTTGCATACTGATGTAGGCATTACTAAAAATCTATGTTCATGCCTAATATCATGCTTAGTATATTACAGATACTCAATAAATATAAGTGCCCATCCTACTCTAAATAACCTTGGAAACAAACTATCCATCTCATAAAAGCAAGTAATATATAGTTCTATGTGCTGTTAACTTTCCTCCAAAAATAATTTCCTCACCACTAAAATTTATGTTCATGTTTACCATGCTGTAATTTTACTCTCAAAAATTATACTCACTGCCAGCATAATCCTTGGGGTTTTTTCTTGGTGGCTGCACAGAAATAATTTTTTCCCTTCTGTTTTACCAATCTGTGTCCTCCCTTCCCATTCCTTTGTTATAAGGAAAGGCTGAGAAAGTCTTTTTGATGTCACGGAATTGTTGTACAGACACGGATCAAATGGGCCATTGTACAGGACATGTCACAATTTTGATGGTGAGCAGGAGTACCACATTATAGTTGAAGTCAACTCAGGTGGGTTTAATTGGTTGGTCATGTTGAAGGCAGATGCTGGCAAAATTAAAAGGTGTGTCCATGCAAAGAACAGTCCAGAAAAGTGTGCTATGCAGCAGCATTATAGCTCCTATTAAAAAATTTAATTGCTCAGTTAATAATTTTCATGGTCCTGCATTTTTACCTGGTAAGCATGTAAGCTGACTACACCTCTCCTATGTAATAGTACTGATTTTTCTCCATATTACATTATCTTATTACCGGGAATCACACAGATATCAACATAAAAATCTTGTTTATTAACATACAACATATTTAGGACACAATAAGCCTGTGAAAATCACACTTTACTCTGCAGTTTCATTGAAGCTTACGTACATAATGCTACAGTAATTCTCCAAGGTACTTTTCAAAGACTGCCAAGAATAAATGTGTTTTATCTATTGTTAACCATTCTACAGGCAGCAAGATCCTGGAGTGTGATATTGGCTTTTCATTGTTGCTCAAACCAACAGCACCCCACATGCATATGATAAAACATCAGGACAACAATCAGGAGTCTTACAACAAATTATAACTAAATGTAAAAGCTACTGAGCTAGCTTTCTGCATGAGGTGATTTGTTGTTTTAACATAATAGAGCCAAACGAGGAATCCTAACTACATGAATACCAAATTATGTTCATTTGAACAACAATGATAAATTTTCCAGATTTAAAAAAACCCATGGAATTCTAATTGTAATTATTATTTCATTCTCATATTATTTGATGGAAATTCTGGGTACTAGGAGAAGTATGCAAACATAATCTTGCCTTAAATATTGGCAGAAGGCTTTTTGAGAGGAGGAAGAGAAGACATACCATTTATATTAAATTCCTATTGATGGGTTTTATTTTAACAATTACAATCAAGGAGTCATAATGCAACTTTTTAAAGTCATTTGGGGTATGTTGCTATATTTTTGAAAATGTCTATTCCTAAAATATTCAAACTGATAAAACTTGATATTTTGTCTCCTTTATCTTCCCTGAGGAGCATATGAATATCTGGTTCCCAAAAATAAAATTTGGCTTTACTGATTGTGTGTATATGAGGGTACTTTAAAAAGTTCATGGAAAAAAAGTAGATTTAAAAGATAATACAAATCTTTCCATGAACTTTTTGAATTTTGTTGGAAGCAGAAGCACTGTGTAATAATGACTACAACAAATTATTATGTAATCAATTGTGGCTATAGAGTCATGTGAAAGTGATTAATGATTCTGGAATCATGTTAATGTGGAGAAAGATTATGGTTAGTCCAACTTATTTTACTGCCATTCCTGCAGCCAGCACAAAGATCACCAACACATTTCATATGAGCTCTACTGAACAAGGCTGGCCAAATTCACAGATGAGCCACATTTACAGATTGGATGGGCGTGAAAATCAGAAGTACAATGAGACAATGACACATCATTTAATCATTTATAATGGTCCTCGTTCAAAATAAAAAGTGGTCTAATGAAGCCAAAGATTAAGGTACCATCTGGCTCTAAAGATGGAGAATATTCTGGAAAAAAAAAAAAGCCTGAAAATTGAAATAAAGTGGGACACAGAAAAAAGTATGGTCCAAAAGAATAAAACTTAAATGATGCGTGTGATTAAATCATTATAAATAAAATACGTTTAGTCATGCTTCTAGTTAAGTCTTTTTGCTACTAGAGGAGAATTCTATTTAAATAATCAATCAGATGATTTTTAAAATCCACACTGGACTTTAGTATAATAATATAAGTAGTATAATTAATATAATAAATAAAATTATGATGTTTATATATATATATACTTTTATATATACATACATTTGAAATACATATACTTATATGTGTTTTTTAAGTCTAGCGAAATATTAAGTCTAGAGAAACAATGGTAAGAAATTAAGAAGAAACTAAAAAAACTTACAATTAAACAAAGTTGTTCTCTTCTTTTCTCCAATTAAATTATTTTTATTTTTATAGTTCAAATCTCCTGTTAACAATTTTTTTTAAAATAGCCAAATGTTTTTACAGTATAATTTTGTTTCAAGGAATATCGTACCACATATTGGAGCATGGTACTTTTTTAATTGAGCAGAGTTTTCATGACAACAGCCTTTGTTGTCACACAGTTTGAACCATACTAAAATAAACTACTCATCACTTTTGATGTTATTTTGATAAAGTTATAAATAACTGGAAATAAAATATGACCACATATAGTACCTGATTTAGAGCTGCATTATCACAAAAATAGCAACATTTTCTAATTCAGAGTAGTGCAGGTGATAAACTAAAAAATCCCTTGCCTGTAAAAATATCTGCTCTACTCTGTCCTAATAAAACATAGCCAGTTTATATTACATTTTGTGAATTTACCCTGAAGTGTACAGATACATCATCTAACCCACAGGAGAAATGCTAAAGCAGTATTGGGAAATCACAAAACATAATTGCTAATCTTCAGTTCTTTTAAAATAATCTTTTGCTTAATACTGATGGAAAGAGATTCTCAAAGGGTACTAACTTTCATAGAATATTGCAAAAGGTAACCATTTATATTCATTTTGGTATAGTTGAAATTTCCAGTGAGTGGTGGTATCATTTTGTGAAAGCTTACTTTAAATCGCTGTTTATTGCATTGTCAATTAAATTTCTGCCCTTCAATTCCTAAATCTCATTACCTCATTTATAGAAAGAAATAAAATCCAAACAAACAATTAGAGTTAGAAGGCAGATTGGTAAATTATTGCTGTATCAGAGGAATATACTCCCCCAAACGGCAATCATTCATACTTCCGAGAGTACCTTGAGTACATATTCAAGATTGGCCTCTTCAATTTTAATGACACATTCAGGAAAATTTAGTTTTTATGATACCTTTGCTTTCTCTTTTTGGAAAATATATAAATAGATAGAAATATAAGGGTGTGTGTATATATATTGTTCTATATAGAAGAAATTAGAGAGAAAGCATGTACTTAATATGAGCCCCAGTGGGCCTTTTTGAGCAGAAATAGATGCTGAAATTCTTTATACTCAGGATATGACAGGTAACATCAAAACAGTCACTAGTAATTGGGATATCTAACCCCAATCTTATATAAAAAACACTAGTATGCACTTACTAAACAAGAAAATGATGAGAAATTATTATCTAGGGACAAACTAAGTACATTATAAATATTATGAGCAGGGAGAAAAAAAAGTGTTGCAGAGAGAAGACTTAAAAGCTATATTCAATCCAAACATGGTTTGAGAGCTTGACACTTCTAATAAGATATATAAAGATAGTTTGTGCTTTTCTATTCCAAAAATTGCCTCAGGGAAAGTAAAATCTGATTGGACAAAACTGGACAACTATGTCAAAACTATTTGTTGTGAAAGCAGTAACTAAACGTGTGTTAAATCTAGACATACAAAAAAAAGAGACAAAACTCTAGCAAAGTTGATATCAGAGTTATTATATTAATCATGGCCTATGGAACACTTCCTATTTTCACTTCCAGTGAAAGCTATTACCTCATGATCACCATCTGTGATCACGTAGAAACTCCACTACCTCAGCTATTGGCTAGAGGCTAGCACTACTGTTATAAATGTATTTCTTTACTTGCTATTCAATAAATATACTTGATGAATGTGCTAAGTATTGGGCTAAAAATATTCATGTTTGATACAATTTGTGCCTTCAAAGATTTCAGAACTTTGCAAAAATAAGTAGTAAACCCATAAAATGCATTAATAAACTTCTATAACAATTGGTATTAGGAACAAATACAGGTGTTAAACAGTAGGTGTCCTTCCTACTTAAGAGTCTGGGGAAGGTTATCTTAATAAAAGGACTCCTAAGTTGAGATTTGAATGATGAGGAAGAAGGAACTACATTACATTCATGGGAAAGTACTGCTGCCAGTGCAGTAGGAGAGCCTGAACATGAATTGCATTTTCTCTAACACTGGGAACACATGGTAAAATTTTGAGCCCACGTGACCACAATTGATTTTGAGCTTCAAGGTTACAGAATTTTTGTAGTGTTAGGTCATGAATTTTTCTAGCATTTACTTCCTCAGTATATAAAAATGAATCTCAACATGACATACTATATTAAATAACCTTGTAAACTCCTTGATTCTATCTTTTCACATACGTTCATATTTTTAAATGATTTTACTACACTTTTACCCTGTTCAGAAACATTTAATGGAATACAAATTTTCAACCTTAACCTTAACTTGGTAATAGCCTGTGTGATAATAAATCTCTAAATTGCGATTTCACTGCATTTACTGGTTAAAAGAGTTGATTATTTCTACTGAATATCTTATAGAAGTATAACATATATGCAAAAAAGTATAAATGTCATAAGTATTCTGACTAACATATTTTCATTAGTACATGCATGTAATTACCACACAGATCAGGAAATAGAATATTAGCAGACTATCTATAGAGGCCCTTCATAATTCCTTCCAGTCACTACTCCTTTCTTCCTCTCCAAACTGATGAAATAAATTGAGATGACAGTTTCAGTTGCTTCCTATTCTCACCAACGCTTGAAATCATCAGTCTTTTTAATTCTAGCAATCTGATAAATATGCAATAATACCTTATATTCATTTTTTTCTTTTCATTCTTCTTATGACTAAGTGGGTTGAGAATCTTCCCTTACATTTATTGGTCAGTTGAAATTCCTGTTCAAGTCTTTTGCCCAGTTGTCTATTTTTTTTTGTATTGATTTAATTTTATTCCAGGATTATTAGTCAGTTTAGATGCAAGCTAAATACTGATAAATTAGGGCTTAAATCTACCATCTCTTATTGGTTTTATATTTGTGCTTTGTACTGTTTCTCTTTCTTTCTTTTTTGGAGGAAAGAGGGAGTTTGAATGGACTATGTATTTTCTCTACCTAATCCTTGCACCCAAAATTTCCTACATCCTCTTTTATATTCCTTATTATTATTTCTCTATGAACTTTATTCCAGAGATTTTCTAATAACATATTTCAATTTATTACCTCTCTCTTCAGTCTTCCACCTACTGAGTATTAAATTTTAGTTGTATTTTCATTTCTATAGTCTATGATCTTGAGTAGGTAAAGATACATTAAAGGGTACACAAGAAACACTAACCATAAACTGAAAAGATTAATAAATTTTGAGTATATTTCAACTGATAATTTATGTTAATCAGAAGACAATAAAAAAAATGAAATGACAAGTTGCAGAAAGAAAGAAACTATTTGCTATACATCCTACAATGACTCTTACTAAAACTCTTATAAATCAGGGCAATGAAAATTAAAAACACAATAAGGTATCATTACACATCCATCAAAATAGCTAAATGTAAAAACTCTATATCAAATTTTGATAAGGATAAAAAGCAACTGGAACTCTCATGCCTTTTGGCAAGAGCGTATATTTGTACAGCCACTTTGGAAAACTCTTTGGTATTATCTACTATTCCTAAATGTTAATAATACTCCAAAATCCAATAATTAATTTTACTCTTAAGTATATGTCTGTCAGAAATGTATGCATATATGTACCATCCAAAATGTATACATATATGTACCAAAAGTCATATAAAAGGATGTTACTCACAGCACTATTTTATTAGCTCAGTCTAGAAACCAAGCAATGGCCTTCAACAGTACAATGTATATATAAACATTAAATATTTATGTGGTAGAACATTATACAGCAATAAAATGTTTTGAACTATTGTTACATTCATATGCAAAGATTAATATTACAAGTATATTACAAATAAAATTTGGGGCATATGCTATATGACTTAATTTATATAAAGTTAAAAAATAGGCAAAATAATTCATGGTGCTAAAGTCAAAATAGTGATTATCATGAGATACCATTTTTTTAAATTAGTGCATAAATATTATTTTTTATTCAAAATATGTTAACACTTACTTGTACATATTTCTTGGGGACAGTATGCTTCAGAAAAGGGCATGAGAGGTACTGAAAGGGTTCAGTTAAGACTCTACTTCTAGCTGTGGGTGGTTACTACATAAGTATGTTCACTTTATAAATATTCATTGAGCTGTGATTTGTGATACTTATGATTTGTGTACTTTAATGTATGTCACAATTAAATTAAAATATTTTTTAAATGAGTATGATATAAGTTGTAAGTTGGTATGTTGTAGAGAAATTCATAGTACATGATTAACTTAATGTCTGCTAGTTATAATATTCTCTGTGAAGTAACTGTGAAGGTCATGTAGTGACAGAAAATGAGATAAAGGTTGAATGCAGAGTGCTTAAGCAAAATAGTAATGCTTTTTAATAGTAACTGTGAAAAACAATGTTTAAAATATTTTCAGGCAATAATGTTTACCTAAGTTAAAATAAAACACTAAAATATCACTACCAATCTTTTCTGTTTATGTGAGTTTTTAAGCCTTACAGCTTTATGAATCCTATTTTCAATGAAACAAATGTTCCAGAGCTCTCGATTCAGTAGGAGACAATCTAATAATAGAGGAAGGAGAGAAGAAAATCCAACAGACTCCAACCAAGATCCAAAAAAATAGTAGAGAATGAAAAATGACAATAAATAGAATGGAGATTAAAAGCAGGTATTTCCTTTTATTTACTGTTCAGAACTTACAAAGTTTTAAGCATGCTTGTTGGTAAATGGCTGTAAATATCTCAATGTTAATAAGAGGGTTTTTTTTTCTTTTTTTCTTCTCTGCCACAATTGGCTAAGGGCCTTCCTTCCTTCCTTCCTTCCTTCCTTCCTTCCTTCCTTCCTTCCTTCCTTCCTTCCTTCTTTCTTTCTTTCTTTCTTTCTTTCTTTCTTTCTTGGCTCCCACTATGAGTGAGGACATGCAGTATTTCTCTTTCTGTGCCTGGTTTATTTCACTTAACATAATTTTCTCCAACCTCATCCATGTTGCTGTGAATGGCAGAATTTCATTGTTTTTTATGGTTGAGTGGTATTCCATTGTTTATATATACCACATTTTCCTTATCCAGTCATCTGTTGATGGGCATTTAGGTTGGTTCCATATCTTGGCTATTGTAAATAGAGCTGCAATAAATGTGGGAGTGCAGATGCCTCTTCAACATGTTGATTTCCAGTCCTTTGTATATATACTCAGTAGTGGGATTGCTGGATCATATGGCAGTTCTATCTGTAGAAGTTTGAGAAACCTTCCTAGTGTTTTGCATGATAACTGTACTAATCTATAGAACTACCAACAGTGCAGAAGTGTTTCCTTTTCTCCAAATCCTTGCCAACTTTTGTTATTCTCTGTCTTTTTGATAATAGCCAGTCCAACTGGGGTGAGATGATATCTCAATGTAGTTTTGATTTGCATTTTGCTAATGATTAGTGATGTTGAGCATGTTTTTATGTACCTGTTGGCCATTTGTATGTCTTCTTTTGAGAAATGTCTATTTAGCTTCTTTGCTTTTATCTTAATTGGATTACTTGGTTTTATACTGTTTTAGTTCCTTGTATATTCTGGATATTAATCACTTGTCAGATGCAAACTTTGCAAGTATTTTCTCCCATTCTGTAAGCTGTCTTTTCACTCTGTTGATTGTTTATTTTGCTGTACAGAAGCTTTATAGTTTAATTTAATCAAATGGTTTATTTTTATTTGTTGCCTGTGCTTTTGGTGGCTTATTCATAAAGACTGCCCCTAGTATTACATACTGAAGTGTTTCCCCTGTGTTTTCTTCCTGTGGGTTTTATAGTTTCAAGTCTCATGTTTAAGTCTTCAATCGATTTTGAGTTGATTTCAGTATACAGTGAGGGGTACAGGTCTAGTTTCATTCTTCTACACATCCATGTCCAGTTTTCCCAGCACCATTTATTGAAAAGGCCATCCTTTCTCCAACGCATGTTCTTGGTGCCTCCATCAATGATCAGTTGGCTGTAATCACATGGATTGATTGCCGGGTTCTGTTGCTTGTTCCCTTGGTCCATGTGTCTGCTTTTATGCTAGTGCCATGCTGTTTTGGTTACTGTAGCTTCAGAGCATAATTTGAAGTCAGGTAGGGTAATACCTCCACATTTATCTATCTATCTATCTATCTATCTATCTATCTATCTATCTATCTATCTATCTATCTATCTATCTATCTATCTATCTATCTATCTATCTATCTATCTATCTATCTATCTATCTATCTATCTATCTATCTATCTATCTATCTATCTATCTATCTATCTATCTATCTATCTATCTATCTATCTATCTATCTATCTATCTATCTATCTATCTATCTATCTATCTATCTATCTATCTATCTATCTATCTATCTATCTATCTATCTATCTATCTATCTATCTATCTATCTATCTATCTATCTATCTATCTATCTATCTATCTATCTATCTATCTATCTATCTATCTATCTATCTATCTATCTATCTATCTATCTATCTATCTATCTATCTATCTATCTATCTATCTATCTATCTATCTATCTATCTATCTATCTATCTATCTATCTATCTATCTATCTATCTATCTATTGCTTTGGCTATTCAGTGTCTTTTCTTGTTCCATATGAATGTTAGGATAGTTTTCTTCTATTTCTGTGAATAATGTCATTGGTATTTCGATGAGAATTGCATTGAATCTGCATATAACTTTGAGTAGTAGGGACATTTTCACAATGTTAATTCTTCCAATCCATGTACATGGAATGTCTTTCCATCTTTTTCTGTCTGCTTTAATTTCTTTCATCAGTGTTTTGGAGTTCTCTTCATAGAGATCTTTCACCTCTTTGATTAAATTTATTCTCAGTTACTTTATTTTTATTCAGTGTTTTTGTAGCTATTGCAAATGGCTTTTCTTTCTTGATTTCTTTTTCGGCTAGTTCATTGTTGGAGAATAAAAAACCTTCCTGATTTTTGTATATTGATTTTATAGCCTGCAACTTTACTGAATTTGTTTATCAGCATAAAGAGTTTTTTTTCTGGAGAGTCTTTAAATTTTTCTATATATAGGATCATGTCATCTGCAAAAAGGGACAATTTGACTTTGTCTTTTCCAATTTGGATACCCTTTATTTCCTTCTCTTGCCTGTTTGCTCTGGCAAGTACTTACAATACTATGTGAAATAGCAGTGGTGAGAGTGGGCATCCTTGTCTTATTCCTGTAATTTTTTTTAATGAAAAAGCTTTCAGTTTTTCCCCATTCAGGATGATATTTACAGTGGGCTTGTCATACACGGGTTTTTTTGTAGAGATACTTTTGTCCTATACCTAACTTGTTGGGATTCTTTATTATTAAGCAATATTGACAATTTTGAAGAATTATAAGGAAGTCAGTGTGACTTTAGTTGAGTGAACATGGGAAGAACAGCAATAGATAAGGTCAGAGACATCATCGAGGTCAACTGATGAGTGACTCCTAGCTTGAGAACACTTGGTTCACTTTGATGGGAAACTATGTAAGAGTTTGAGCAAGGAATGGAGACACCGATCTTTATTAGGTGTTACATGTAGCAGACTCTGTATTTGATGAATCAGACATGGGAAAACCATCTCACAGTCTATTTGTTATCATTCTATTATTTCCTTTAGAATTGTGAAAAATTAGAGTTCTTCCCTTTTATACTGAGGTGTTTAACAAACCTACCAATGTTATAATATAATTAAAAACATTCAAATACTGTTTATAGTTTACATTAGAAATTTTCTTACCCAACATTCATTCCTCATTCTCTGACCAGATCCTAGATTTTGTTGGGATCTGCCCTTTTCTCGTGTCTCTATACAACTTAGAAAAGCTGACTGTATGCCCAGCTATTGAATGATGGGCCAAAATAGTTGGAAAAAGTCTTGATAAACCCATAAACCATACTACTAATGCTTGATTCAAGAATCCAGGATTAAGCTAATAAGTGAATGTTATTTTCCTAAAAAATTTTATTGATACAAAAGACTGAACATGACCTAAATTACTCAATTAGAATGAAAGGAACAATTTTTCCTTCAGAAACGGGGGAAAGGTTTTCTCTCCTTTTTTTTTTTTGGACACAAAGGAGGCATGTAGCCTCTTCTACTATCAGAAGCCCTCTTAGGAACTTGAGAAAGGAGAGCATGAGGAAAGGCCAAAACAAAGAGGATGATAAAGTTGTTTGATGTTTGAAGCCTGACCACCTCTGAAGCTTCTGTTTTGAAAGATATTATATTCCCTGGTTGATTTAACCACTTTGATGTCAGATTTTCAGTTACAAGCAGTGGGAAATATCTTGAGATATACCATTCTAACCACTAACAAAGCACATCTGCATACTGACTGGTAATATGTGCATAAATCTCTCCTCTACAAATCCCTTATATGTATACATACAAACACACACACACACATACACACACACACAGGTACTTCAAAAAGTGTGTGCAAAGATTTGAATTATCTTTTAATTCTATTTTTCCATAAACTTTTTGAAGTAACTCCATGTGTGTGTTTCTACACACACATATATAAAGTAATTTTATACATATCTTTACATGTTCTGAAAGTGTTTATAAAATATAACATCACAAAGTTTTTACAAAAACATGCACTGTTTTATTCAAGAAGCATTTAATTCTTTAATCCAATAATTGTCATGGCATTTATAAGTAATCAATTTATCAAAGAAGTGATTTTCCTCCCTAAAAGTTGTTAGACTCAATTTTAAATTCCAAAATAAAATATTAATTTTGAAGACAATCAATGTGGCTTCCATTGATCCAGCTAACAGTTTTGAGTGTCTGGTTTATGTGTTTTCTTACATAGCAGAAATAAATGACATAAAATCTTTGCTTTCAAGGATCTCAAAATAGTAAGGGATATAACCATGTAAACAAGTAACATTAAAATTGCATGGTAATCATTATTACAAAACTAATAAGTGCTGACACAATGAAAGGAGCTGCAAATTCTCCTCCAAATTTCAGAAAAAAATTTCACAGAAAATGAGATTCTTCATCTTTTTCTCAAAGTGTCATTTCTGCTTGATGTATATGGTGGTGGAATATTTTAGACAAAATAATAATATTCATAAAAGCATAGATATCATTATAAATATTCAAAAAAACAAGATATCATTAGAAGTCTAAACAGATAGAAGAGATATTTCAATGGTACATCTGAAAAGCCTTTAGTGACTCAATGAATTTATTTCCTATTACTGTAATCTACTAAAATAAAAAAAAACATGCTACTCATTTGTCCCAATCCAAAACACAGACCCAGGCATTTTTCCTAAAATATTAATCAATACTCAATATCCTGAATTCTTGCTACTCCAAAAAGCAATCCAAATCCTAATAAGAATGGTAGGACAAATAAAGCAAAAAAAAAAAAAATTGACAATGTTTAACTTTTTAACTTTACAATAATTTAAAATTGAAGCTAAATCTATCCTTTCACATGGGTAAAATTCAAGTATCATGTGCTATTTTATCAGTGTCTAATTATCGAATTAAAATTTTAAAACTTAAAATCCAGAATTTGGTTGCCAGTTGCACTGATTCAATCTTGTCCTCTGTGTGTGTTCAAATGCTGTCTCCTCAAGAGGCGTGTGACGACATGGCTTATGCCATATCACAATGAATTCATTCCCTTTAAACAATACTATTTTCCTTTTTGCCCAAACATGTTCCACCTTCCTTAAAGACCTTCCCGCAAATTTTCGTACTCCGTGAATAAAGTTAGTGCTTTGAGGTGATGAATATTTCCTGTGCCTCAGATCCACAGTACTGTGATTGTATTCACGGGGAAAAAATGTATTTCAATCCCTTTTATTGCTATGAAGTTGATGCACATTTAAATGTGTTTTAAAGAAATGTGCTTGGAAGTTCAGAACCCAGCTGTGGAGGAATGTGCCCTGAATGCTTGTTTTCAATTTAAAAATTGTTACCTATTTTAATTAGTAAAATCAATGTCATTGAAAGTAAACAAAGGGGATACAAATATTTGAACAAACGGAACACATTGCAACTTTTCTTCTTGGAAAAATTTTCTCTTATAGAAAAAAGTCAAGTTTGTAGAATGAATAAATAAGCAGGTAAGAGGGAGGGGAGTGGAAAGCCTGGAAGGCTTTTTGCCTTTGACAAGACTTCACAGATGCCAGTAAATAAATAAATGCCATTAAATAAATCGAATCACCATCTAAAAGAAGTGCCTTAAGTCATCTATAAGAATTTGATCTTCACAGAAGAAAATGAAGAGGAGTTTAAAACATCTTTTGTGTGTGTACGGTTGGATAGAAAAGACTAGTCTAGTTACATCAGGAAAACTATTGGGTAGATCTTGTTCTGAATACGTATAAAGTGTTTTGTTTGAAGGAAATGATTAAGTGTGCAGCTGATGCATGTGGAAGCAGTCCAAGGCAAGCAGACTGGAATAAGCTCCAGCCCCTTTGGAAATCAACCCTCAACTTGCATGCCTAGTTCCTGATTCCTGGATCCCACGTTTGATACCCGTGCTCCACATTGTCCCAAGACCTGAGGGGATATTCGAAGGTCTCATCATTGCATGGAAAGAACAAAAAACCCATAATAAGAGTAGAAAATTATGATACATACAAATAAGATAAATTTGTACTTCCAAACCCGATATTAAAGAGATCTAACCTCCTAAGTTAAGATTTTAGACTTATATCCTTGTGCTTTTAAAGCAATTTAATGCAATTAAAAGTGTAGTTTCTTAAGCTTAATAAAAGGAAAAAAGCATTCAAAGGGTAAAGGATTGCTACTAAAAGTTTGTAAATTTGACTATGAATGTCATGAGGAGAGGAAGTTGGGTCTCTTTTGTTCCCAAGATCAGCACCCAAAGAAAGGCTGGTACATAGTAAGTATGCTATAAAGATTTGTTGAATTAATAACACACTAATATTTTCTCTAAGTAGGCAAAATTCTAGTTAAATAATTCTGCTCAATTTAAAGAAAATATTTCTAAATTAGAGCTTTCTAATATTCTTATCACAATTAATTTTTGTTTTATTTTGCTTTCATGCAGCTGAGAATTATAAGTTACAGTGCTTACCAGGCTCTGGCTCAATGCCATACTGTTTCTATGCCTTATCTCATTTTATCCCCACAGAAACTCTGTTAACAGATATTTTATCAATTATTGTCTCCTTAGACATGAAACACAAAGAGCTAAGACAACTTGCCCATGGTCAGACAACTAGGAAGTTACAAAGTTATGATTTGAACCAAGCTTCTCTGACTACTAAACTCAGAGTCTCAGTGCCCGTGCAGATTGACGAAGAGTTTTAGATATAAAACTGATTGACTGGAAGCCAATCTGGATACACACACGTTCATTTAAGAGAGGACAAAAACACAGTGTATAGTTGTCTAGCACTGCATTTGTCATAGTTTGATTAAGAAATGGGTTGGCTTCTCTCCATTCTACTTTTTCTTACAGTGCAAAGTAATAGGTGAAGTTTCCACATCAATGGTTTAGAAATATTTAAATAATATTAGTGACAGGTGAGATGGTACACTGGCACAATTTAAAAAACTCCGATTTGTCTGGTAATATGGAAGGGACATTTGTGCTAATTTTTATCATGTAGAACAACTTTGGTGATAATGTGTGAAGCAAGGAATACTGGAACAATTTTATAATTCAGAGTGGGAAAAGATTTACTTTTTTGGCCATGTCTCTGGCTGAAGTTGTAGTAACTTCAGTAGTCTACGTGGAAGATGTACAGTTTCCTTTCTTTGCATTCAGAAGCTCTGCTTGCCAGCTTTTCTTCACCACTTCATAATCAATAGTGCTTGAAAATGAAGGTATAAGAAGTATTTATTTTCTGGCATTTCTGAAATACGTACCTTGATTAATGCCTTCTTTTCTCATACTTAGAATCAAACAAAATATAGAAATCAGCTGCCCCAAGAAGTAGCAGCATTTCAAAAGGCCTTTTTAGAGGTGAGTAACCTGTGGTTGATGAAGAGGAAGTATACTTTTAATGCCACCATTTATTTCTAAAAAGGATTCAGTTAAGAGTCAACAAAAGTGAGACCGAATAACTTTATTTGAAATTATAATCACTGTTCCTATGCAAAAAAAAAAAAAAAAAAAAGGAAATTTGCTGCCCAGAGGGGAGTGAGAAAACTTAGGCATTCTAGGAAGGAATAGGAAAGAAAAGGAAATGCAACAATTGCTACCCTAAATCTGTTTGGTCAAGTTAAATAAGTTATTTAAAGAAAATAGGTACCTGTAGTTTGTGGAGTTCAGCTCCTTTCACCAAGCTATGGACTACAGACTGGCACTGCCAGGAGAGAAACGTAAAATGATGTACGTGCTGGTCGTTTCTGTGCAGGTTATACTAATTTAAAACCCAAGGAGCTCAAGAGAAAAATTACTGCTCTAAACAAACAAGTGGCAGTGCCTGACATGTCTTTTCTCTCTCCTGTTCTTGGCAGTGCTCCCCGGCCTCCTCCCACCCAGACTCCACCAAGGAGTTCAGCATTTCCCTGAAAAAAGTATGGAAGATGGGCTCAAGTAAGGGGCCAGTAGGAGGACCATTCCCAGGTGGACCTTGTCACCTGCAGGCATTTTTATTCTTTGATAAAATGGATAACTCTTCTCGATCTTACCAATTAACTGCAGAGCAAAAATAATCAACTTATCATTTGTACAAGGTTGAACTCGTTTCATTTTAGTTTCTTTTCATGGAAACTGCCTTTTTCTCTCTCTGGAGTTTAGGTTAGTGGCCACAATGCCAGCCCAATTACTGATATTTTGCCACTTCTTCCATTATTTCTGAAGGCTACAAATTGCAGCCCAGCCACCTCAGAGGTACCCCAGGGAGGCAAAACCAGATGTATTTCAGGGTCTGAAATATAATACAAATGAATGAACAGATGTATATAAGCATGAGGGACAGGGAGGTTCCAGTGATATGGACGGTGCATGCTCTGTGAACAGATAGTCAAATACAATTTTTGAAAACAGAGAGAAACACACATGTTTTGCACAAGTTTACAAACCCTGATTCATACAATGATCTCTAAATTTCAGCCATAAATATCTCATTTTCCTAATATTTCTAAATTCAAATTGCTTAGAGAGTGAAACTATGGTAATTGGCTAATATCAGGTTAGGACAAGAAAGCCCTAGACTCACATGCCTGTTCTTGTTCGATCAGTTAGCACAAAGAATTATGGTCATGTGATACTTAAAATATCAACTTAATCACTGCACATTCAATTGGTCAAAGCATTTCCTTCAGACTGGTCTATGGGAGAGCTAGGCATGCTGATGGTCACCTCTTCAGTATAATAGCCTTCCTATGTAGACTTAGAAGCAGAGACATATAAACCTGCAAGAGACACTCACATGCATTCCATGGCCGTAAAGTGTTGCTTCAGTCTTTTTTCTATTTCCCACGTCTCCTCCCACAGGAGTCATGGACTGAACCTCTAAATGGAGTTAAGGAGCCTTAACTACCAAGCCTGAAATTTGAAAAGAAAAGAAATTCAACTGGGTGACCAAATAATAATAATTTTCAAAGTCTATATTTGTTAAAACCTGAAACAGAAAGAGGCTGTTGACAGAATCCGAGGCCTCCTGGAAAGAGCTGTATTGTTGGAGGGTCTGGATTATCTTCAGAGCTCAAGGAAGATTCAGCATGGTCTTCAATTCCAATACTAAGTGGCCTATATTCTCTTTGTTCAATTCTAAGATTTTTTTAAAAATTCTAAACACATTGCTAAAATAATCCTATCTAAAATCAAGGGATAAAAGCTTACATGCACAAACTGGTTATTTTCTTATCTGTCTAGATTATTTCCATGAACATTTATCACAAGCTTTAAAGCAATTTGATTCCTCCTTTTATAGCAGTTGTACATACCAAAATTTGCTTTCACTGAATAATAAAACCAATACCATCTCTACTCCTAATCAAAGTTGCTCATTTGCAGTATACTGAATATGGTTATTCCCTTTTAAATAAGGCCTTTAATTGGCAAGAAATTCATTTTTTTTACTTAGTGACAACAATACACATGCTGAATATATGCTTTTGTTCCCATTCACATAGGTCAGTTGATCCAATTCAGATAGTATACATTTTTGTATACAAATTTTATACATTTTTCTCCTGGATTGATTTTCATCAGCCAAAGTTCATTCCTTATTTCTGTTCTCTCTCATCTCTCTCTGTTTAAATAGATCTCAAACCCCTAGAGCAGTGCATTGTAATGGGAGATACAAAACTCATGGTAGCAAAAATATGGAAATTTGAAGCATGTGTGTTACAATCCAATCCAGCCTCCTTGTCTATTCACGAGGATGGAGCAGTCATTTTACAAGCTCTCAAATGATATTCAGAGCATTATTTCTTTACAATAAGAATTTAGTGAGTGCAATTAAGTAAAATATTTTAAGATATTGTAATCAAGTTTTGGTCCAGAAGTATTTCTTAAATCGAGATAGGGGTGTATATTAGTAGTCTGTTGTTATGTAGCAAATTACCACAAATTTACAGGATTAAAACCACAAACATTCATTATCTCTAATTTTCTCTGGGTCAGGAGTGCAGGCATAAGTTTGCTGTGTGCTCTATCTAGGGGTCTCAGAAGGCTGCAATCAAGGCATCCACTGGAGGCCTCACTAGAGAAGTATCAGCTTCCATGATCACTAATGTACTTGGCATAATTTATTTCCTCATGAACTAAGCCTGATTTCCTGCTGGCTGTCACCTAGAGGCCACCCTCTGCTCCCTGTCATGTGGTACTCCTGAGACAGGAGGTGCTCAGTTTCCCTGGACTTACATTACAGAACACACCTCTGGTTTCAAGCCATTCCCTAAGGTCTCAGGCCCCTCCTCTAGGCACTCCCCTAGAGGAAAGTTACTGTTGCTAGTAAGAACTATTTTCAGCATCAGCACAGGGAAATTGAGACCTCAGGGGGCTGGCTCATGCAAATCCAGTGGCTGGGAATGCCCAGTAGAGAAGGGTTATATAACTCTGGTAGCCAGGCAGGCTCAGTGGAAGGGAGTTTATGCTTTGATACCTTCTGCTAGGGTTGCTAAAGAACACAGAATATTTTTGAATATGTTCAGTGCATGTGATAGAATTTGACCAATGAACATGCTCCAAAGACAGACCTACTGAGCATATGCAAGACTATGTTACATAACTGGAAACCACCCCCTTAACTGAATATTCACTAGATAGTGGAACTATAAAAGCTGAATCCCAGCAGAAGGTGGGGTTGTTGCTCACTTTCCTGAAGCCAATCCACACTTTGCCAGCTGAGGTGTGTACTTTACTTTTGTGTTAAGCTTATTCTTAGCATATGGCTGCTCACTCTCTTGAGCCAGGCTACACTCTGTACTCAGCTCAGCATGTATTTCTTACTTTTGTATTAAACTTGGTGTGGGCTCTGCTCAGACTCTGAAGCTAGACCGCACTCCCTCTGTGGAACCTGCATTTCTTATCTGTTACATTAAAACTGTTCTTACTTTCTACTGTGACTCTGCCCTTGAATTCTTTCTTGTGACAGAGTCAAGAACCTGGTAAGAGGATGGGATGGGTTGAGGCCTGCTACTGGGCGCCCCAGACCCTTCCTCCAACATCACTCCCAACATGCAAGAGTATGGAATGAGTCACTAACAAGAGGGAGTCCTGAAGGATGTAGCATGTTCATGGAAGTGAAATCCCATCACCTTTTCCACAGACTCTTGTTGGAGGCAAGTCACACACTCCACTCACACTCGAGGGGAGGATATCATATAAAGACATGAATACCAGGAGGTGGAGATCATGGTGGCACCCAAGAGTCTGTCCATCACAGGATGTGTAGGAGAAGGCAGGGTGAGTAGAGCTGGAAAGGCCCCCAAATGTCGCAGAAATGTTTTACTCTTTCAAAGAATGGCTTCCCTGTGACTGCCATTGCTTTTTCTTAAAGTAAACTGGGACACCTATGTGAAATTCTGATCTAAATAAATAGCTGAAATCCACCCTGGTCCCACTTAGTCAAAATGCTGGAAGGCAATCTCTGGGATCTACCCCCACACGATGTCTAGGCTAGCTAAACCTTGAGAGCAACTTTCTTACATTTTATCAAAATGCTCAGCTATTTGTAATGTCTTTTCCCAAAATTTTAATAATAATTTTTATCCCCAGTAATTTCCTTAAATTTTGGAGTTTTTTCAGAGTAACAACAATAGCAGCAGCAATAATAATAAAATGAGCTTTCAATGGACATTAACAAAGTAAGGATCATTCCAAAAATCTAAATCTTGAGAAATTTGGGACTCCCCCTATTTAGTCATGAATTTACTTATTTTATTAAAAGTTTTAAATGCAGGTTACATTCATAATCTGGATTCCAAAAATAAGTGCTTTAAAATATCATGGGGTCATTTGTAAAGAAACATTTCAAAGAAAAAGGTGAGGAAAAAGAGGTTTAAGAATTTTACCAGGCAATATCCTTTTGAAAAGAAAAGCCAGCACCAGGGAGAATCAGAGAATTTTTTCCACATCAAAAGAGGCCAAACGAGGTGTCTTCCTTGTTACAAAACTTTGTGAAAATATGTAACACTAGGTTCATGGTTTTGTCAACTACTGACCTTTTTTTCCTCTAATACCAAGCTTACAAATGCCTTAAAGAATATTTTCCCCCTGCAGGTGAATCCAATTGATTATTACTATTTCAAAGGAACTGCTTTCAGCAATCTTTTAGGTCCCCAACTTAAAAGAAGTGTATGATCTTTGACGACATTCCTGATTTAAGTATCTTTTTTGCTATATAATTTTAACATTCCTTTCTCATACTATGATAAGCAAGAAGGAAAATTAACAGATTTTTTTCTTGGAAATGTATAATTTCCTGTTTTTTTCATAATATTCATCTGATCTCTTCAAGGGTAATCTTTTAAAATCTTTACTTTCCAGTTCCCGGAATGTTCTACTGATAAACTAAAGATAACAAACCTAAACCTTCTCTGAAATAATATTTCCTAAATTCAACTCTCTCTGATTTGAATATGTAAACAGAGTTTCTGTATATCAGTTCACTACACAGATTTATGCTGTGCTGGAAAAAAAAATGATATTACATATTCCATAACATTCAATATCTGTAGACTCAGAGGTAGGCAACAAAGCATGGGAAAGTAAGAGAGGTCAGGAGTAGAAGGGACTGACGTAGAAGGGTGAGGATGGGATAAGCCCCTAACACAGTCCTTGGATCACAGTGAAATCTGCATTTACTAAATCACCCAGCTTTGTCCAGGCTGGCAAATGTCTAGGGAAATGCTCTAAGACTCCTAGTACAAATATTCAAGAATTATAGGGGTATTCCCTTAATAGTTATAAACAAAATATGAATTATCTTTAATTCTTTTTTTTTTTTTGTCTTTTTCGTGACCGGTAAGGGGATCGCAACCCTTGGTGTGGTATCTTCTGCACCGTGCTCAGCCAGTGAGCACACATGCCATTCCTATATAGGATGCATTTAGATTCAATTGAGCAGATTTACTAGCTACCATGAAAATTACTTTAGCTAATGTCTTGTTTTCTCTGTGCCTAACATATATCTTGTACATAATATTTTACCATATTCAACCTATTCAAACCTTCAGTGAGCATCTATACAGAATTGAGTATCTTGGACATTTGGCCAAGTTAGTGTTTTAGGTAGAAGGACCACAAAGTATGTGTATTATGAGCTTCACTGGTTTATTTATTTAGGACAGCTTGTCTCAAACTGTTTGATATTAAAAATTTATTTTTTTATATAAATATTATTGAGAACCCTGAAGAACTCTTTTTAAAGAAATATGGGTTACCTCTATAGATATTTGCCAAATTAGAAATTAAAAAAGAATTTTAAAAATATTTATTCATTCATTTTTAGCAACAATTGCAAACTCATTATATATTAACGTAATAATAATGACCCCTTACATAATTGTATTAACCTAAATGACTCATTATATATTAACCTAAACAGAATATAATATGTTAACATAAGTAGCATATTTGAAACATTTAGTAAGAATATTGTTTCATATTTTTTCAAAATATCTTTAATTCATGAGTTAATATCATATCTGTTTCTGCACTCAGACTGATGCAATACCATATATCATTTGGCCTCTGGAAAACTCCACTATTACTCATGGAAGAATGAAATTTAAAAAGGCAAATGCCCTTGTAGTATTACTATCACAAAGCTCTTAGAAGACTCTTGGGGACCATCAGGGTCCTCTATAATATATTTTGAAAACCTCTATTCTTGGATGAAAAGAATAAACCCCAACCTTCACTCACAAATTAAAAAAAAGTATGACATTTCATAAACAATCTCAATAAAAGCAGTAGACATGCTATAACTCTGCCCCCCACAAAACATACATATACAAATGTCATGGATTAAACACAAAACACACTCTTTATATCATTTATTGTTAACAACTACAGAAGTATGGAAAAAAGAAAATAATTTCTAAAGATATCTTATTTAAAAAAAGGAAAAATTTTTGTAAGACTTTTGAAAGACCTATACATATATTTAAATTAAAAATTATTTTCTTAAGCAAACACAAATATTTTATTGCTACAGGAAAATAGTTATTTGATTTCTCAATGTGAAAAAGTAGAAAATACATAAACTATAGGAAAGTAAAGTTATATTTTGAAATATTTTCAAAATTGTTAAAGCTAGCTTTTTGTGCTAATATTAAGGTTATCTCATAGTAATTCATAATGGGAGATCCATTCTGAAGTGATAAAATCATTTTACTTCAATCTCATACTAGTCTAGTTTTCAAATTTAAGAACTAGTTTAAGGGAACAGGACTGCTGACTTTGGTCAAAGTCATCCCATTTTTATTTGTCAAATTACCATTTGGTTAGAGCAACAGAAGTTAATACAGGCCGGTTTTATTTAAGGATAAAAGCAGATAAGAAGCATAACAAGGTTTCTGGATTTTCTCAACATAAAGAAAGCAGAAGCTAGTTTATAATTTTTGTTGTTCACACATAGAGAATTAGAAGACTGGTGTACAAATCCTCTCTAAATGAGTCTTATTTTACTTAGAGAAATATAGACTTCAATGTTAGAAAAAAGAAATGTGATATTGCACATGAATCAGAAAAAAAGAGTTAAAACACTTATTAGATTAGACTTAATATTCTAGTACATCAAAGGCTAAAAATACAATTATGAATATCGAGTCTTAGAAAACAATTAATTTCACAAATGTAGATTAATGTCGATTTATGGCAAGGCCCCACAGCTCTTATTACACTGCAGGTATCTGTACAACCTTTAATTATAGTGTTTATTTCATTGTTATTGCTTGTTTATGTGTCTAGAAATTTTAGCAGAGCAGAACTGTGCTTTATTGATCTTTGTAATACAGTACTCTAGCAGAGTAATTGATATGAAGTTGATTATCAATAATTATTTGATAAATAAGTGACCAAATGCATTCACATTTGTTGAAGAGGAAGTAACCTTCCCAAACTCATATACTTAACAAGTGATGGAATTAGGGTTTACAACCTCTGAAACAATCCTTTACTGTTTTGTCTCTATCATATTCTACCAACAGCCAGAGTTTTATTTTTGAACTAATTCTCTCTGTTTGGGCTATTTATTTTTTGTATATAAAACTAAGTGGTAAGCCGCCTGGTTTCTAAGTTCTCTTCTAGTTCTAACATTTTGATTTCAAAATTTATTCTGTTCCCAGTAAGACGCACAACAATGTATTTGTTACAGTAAGGTAGTGAAAGCTGTACTCTTGGCCATTGCAGGGTTTTCATCAAATTGATACTACGCATCATTATGTAAAAGAAACAAAATCATGATAAAAATTCTAAATAAATCTTACTAAAAATGAGCAGTTATTTAAGAGATAATTAGGATTACAATTTCCCATTTCCTTCAATGGCTTCATTTCTATCACTTGCTGGTCATTAACTTTCAAATAATATAAAAATTAAGATCTTTAAAATTTTATATTAACTAACAATATCATTTAGTGACACTAGGCTAATATCAATTCCTGTCACAGGCTGCTTTGGGTTGTGCTCTACATATTCTAAAGCTATTTACCAAGATAATTATCATCTCTAAACATTTCTTTGGCTTCTGAAGCTCTGAAATAATTCTGTGATTTCAAAAAATCAATTCAATAAGTATTTTATAATAGGATTCCTTACTATTTAAAATGTGCACTATTCAATGCAGAAAAGGATAGGTATTCATAAAATAAAGTGGCAGATAGCTTATAACAAAGGTAGTCATGTGGCCTGGCATTCATTCCTTTTGAAAGCACTACTTTGGGTTTTGTATAAGAGAAAGAGATCAGTCATGCTTAGACAAAACACATGGAATTTCCATTCTTTCAGAGACTTTTTCTTAGAATTTTTTATGGATTTATTTTAGGAAAGAATCTTTAAAAAAAGCAACATAGAAAAGTGGTTAAGAACTCGGGCTCTGGAGCCAGACAGCCTGGATTCAAGTCTCAGTTCTGCCATTATTAGCCTGACTTTGGTCTAGTTTCTTACTTTACCCTCACTTTAATTTTTCCATACTTAAAATGAAGTTAATAACAGTATCTAACTCATAGCCCTATTGTAAGAATTAATGTTCATAATCATAAAGGGCTTATAAGAATTCTAGGAATACAGCTAGCACACTTTGACTGCTTTCTGAAGAAATAAATTTGATTATAATGATTTTCTATAACTGAGTATAATTCAAAACTTTCTAAATTTATAACAGAAACTAAAGGACTTGTGTAAACTAGAGAGTATGATGGCCAAGTGTCTAAACCAATGGGGGATGATGAAGCTACAGAAACAAAAACAGTGAAGCAAAATAAGAAAGATGGAGAAAACAAACTCTTTCTGCATCCCATATGCAGTTAACATCCAAAATATATAAGCAAAATTATCCAAATTTCTATAATACACATGAGGAGCAATGGATGTTTGTAACTTGTTTTAAAGCATAACTTTTCAACTGCTCTAAGAAGATTAATAGGATTCTTTTTGAAAAGGAAAATAAATAAGCTGTACTATGTTCCAAATGAAATATCAAATAAAATGTTGAAAAGGCTTCCTATCAAAGAAATCCTTTGTGCTACATTTTACACCTGGGCAAAATAAAATAAAATAAAGAGGCAACTTAGTGTTTGAAATGCTAAGAAATTTAGGTTTGCATTGAAGAAGGATAATTTTATAACAAAGTACAAAATGCCTGGCTTGGACAGTTTGCTTCCTGCTATAATTATTCTCAAAAGAACACACTAAAAAAAATTTTGATAAACACAATTCCATATAAAAGACTACAAACATAGACAAAGTATTTAAAAAGAAAATGAGGGGGGTGGCAGGAATGATACCTAACAGAGGCATAGCATGGGCTCTACAAGCAAGTTTGGCAGAAAATAGATTAAGGAGGGACTTGAAGATAAGTACCAGGAAGCCGGAGGAAAAGGGAGGCTTCAGATTAGGGAAGAAAAAGAGAAAGAGGAAGGGTTGAAAGAACATTAAGATATCACAGTTTTACCATGTGTAATAGGGAGATTTTGAGAGAAAGAACATATTATATATGTCACAAAGATATATATATGCGTGTGTGTGCGTGTGTGTGTGTGTGTGTGTGTGTGTGCATAATTATAAAGACATAATTAGTTGATGACAAGAAGGTGTGCCCAGGACATACATTCCCAGTAATTTTTAGATGTAGGTTTAATTATTTTTCTGAAAGGTAAATATAAAAGCAAGAAAGATTAAATACAGGATTTTAAAACTGAAAAAACTAAAGCATTGTCCAATTCAATTTTATCATTTTTGAGTTTAGGAAAATGAGGCTCAGAAAAATGTGATGACTCACTTCAAGTCACAGAACTTCAAGTCACAAGCTCTTGAGTTAGAGCTTGGAATCAATCGCTTGATTCACTGGGCCCATACTCCTTACAATATACCCACCCAGCCTCTCATGGCAGAGGACTGATTTGTTCCTCATCCAATTGCCCTGAATAGTGTTATAGCAACAATCCAGTACAATTATAAATTCAAAACTACTCTTAATGTGTATCAAACCAAAAGAAAACAAAAACAAAAACAAAAAAAGCAAAAAAACTGTAGTACATAGTACTAAAAATATTTATTAAAAGTAAGGAAAATATTTTTGTAGTATAAATACTGTGTCGTTTCATTACCTGTTGGTTGTTAAATAAAAATTGTCATTAAACTTACTAACTGAGATTTTTAGAAACCAATAAAAAAATATATATGTTGCAGCTGAAAATAATTGAAACTCCTCAATTTGTTGTGCATTTGTTCAAAAAATATTTGTTGAACATTACTACATGTCAGCTACTGTACGGGAACCAAGAATACAGTAATCAATACAGACTTTCTTCTAAACAATGGTATGGTGGTAAGTGATTAACAATCAATTCTCTAGGAAAAAGAAAGCCCTGCTTTGTAGCACTTGCCAATTTCTCTAGTATAAATACTCCACCATGGCTGATTTCGATCTAATTAACGTAACGTCACAGAATATGAAACTGCTAAGAGATGTACAATGACACACCATTATGTAATGCTTCCAGGATAACTATCAGCCTTTACAAACCAATTTGAGCTGGATCCACCATACCACTGGACCTTCATGGAGTATCTTCTTTTGGGAGAGTCAGATAATTAAGAACAATAGAAATTAAACAGGATTCGACATATTGGTACAAGTGTTATGAAAGAAAAATGATACAAGGTAAGGGTTCACTGAAAAAGAATCACTTAGAGTAAGCATGACATTCCATTCCGTGCAAAAGGAAAGCAACATAAGGGAAGGCAATCAGGAAACATGCATTCTGGGAAGCAACCAGACTTTCTGTTGGTTAATCATCAATACATGCAGAGTCCAGTAGATGGTGCAAAACATGTATTTGCTTTTCTTGTTTACCTTTTAATTTCAAAGTTTGCTGAGGCTGGAACTCAGGGCTTCTCTCTTTTCTTTTCCCTCAGAAGTTATGATTCAACTTCTCTGCCTTTCTTCTAGGGTTCTGAAGTAGAGGCACAATTCTTGACATTCTGTATACCCTCCACCCTCCAGACTCCTGGTGAGGCATGACCTAACAGTGTGATGTAGGAGGATCTTTAAGTCTTTCAAACTAATCAGAACAGAACATCCACAAGTGAAACCATCCTTTGTAACACTGACCACTTCATAGCACAGTGACCATGGATTAACCACATCTACAATTTGCACGTTATTGCCTCTTACCAAAGGCCTTCTTTATTCTAGGTAGTTAGTGTATAGGGAAGGGAAAGGAGAGGAATCAGAAATAAAATTCTTTCTTGCTACATAGATTTTTTAAATTATTTCAAAATTTTTTGATCATTTAATAATTATTTCATCATGTAGAAATGAATAAGAACTTTATATTCTGTAGGCAGTCTTTCACTTTCCTGTCCATGGTTTGATGTCAGGAGAAACTGAGGACATATTAGTAAAAAGCAATAGACTTAAATAGTACTGAATGTTTAACATCCTTTAAAGGCTCCTTGTTTAATATTCTCATTAGAAATGTCCTCACTGGTCATGCTGCCTCATTTCCACACTCTCCTAGCCGTCTCATCTACACTCAATGCCTTGAATTTAGAAAATATCCTCCAAGTTCTAACTGAGTGAGATGCCAGGATCACTAGACATTCTTTTGCTGCTCACGGAAATAAAACCAGCACAGATCTGATTGTTGTGCGTGTATGAGAATTTCTACAGCAAATAAAGCTAAGATAGTAGTGAATACATGACAAGACACATCGGAAGAATGGAAAATTTTCTACCTTATAGATTTAAGTGTCCTATTTAAAAAGGACCTTAGAAGTCCTGACCAAATGACACAAAATTGTTATTCAAATTGTATCTGTGGTTTTTGCCACAGATGCCATATTCAAGATCCGTCCATTTCCAAATTTGAATTAATAAAAATGGGAGTTTACTTTATCAATTTGGTACTGAAAAAGATTTTATGAGCTGATTTTTGGTTTTCAAGAATAATGTTCTTGAAGATATACATTGTGTGAGAAAAAACACTTCAGTTTAGTGTACATTGAGAATTTTTTAAAAAAGAATCTTCATGGTTCTAGAAAGACTGTGTCATTAAAGCAGACCTTAAAGATCTGGTTTTAATACCTTTTAATTAATCAATGTCAGTTCTGTAACCCAAAACTGAATTTAAATCTATGTACTCAATCAAAGACACACACCTTTAGAGAACATACCTCAGTAAGCCGACAGTTGGTATAAGTTTCATGCTTTCCTGTCTTTCTTCCTTACTTTCTTCCTTACACACACATGCACACACACACACACACACAAATATGTATATCCTTTGGTTTTGCCTGCTCCAGTGCTGGAATAAGCTTCCTATTGGGAAATCCCATTAAAGAGGAAATCAGGGACCTATTCCCATTATGAAAGCCATAAGGGCATACATATCCATATACCTTCCCTTCCTTAGAAAATACAGGGTGAGCATGTGACCTCGGTTTGGCCAATTAGATATCCTGTATTTTTAATTTCAAAAAAGTTACATAAGGATTTGGAATCATCTGGGTTTATTCATGGTTCCTGTGGTAGGATCAGATATTCTTAAGTCATGATTGACTCCCAGGTGATTTTCTCAGTAAAACCCCAGGCTTTCTTCCTTTTCTTTGAGACTTTTTTCACTAATGAACAATCACTTATTGCAACAGCCTGAGTAAAATCCTCTCTTTAATTATCTAGTGCATTTTGTCTCAGACAACCCTTAGAATAAATTGGTTTTTTCTTTAGGTTAGCTAAACTTTAATTCTCTTTTCTATAACCAGAAATCCTTACTGATTCAATTTTTATTTTGGATGATTCTGATATTTGTTTTCACAAATTTCTATCACATAGATTTTAATACTTAAGAAATATCATTTTGGAATTGTGTGTACAAAGTAAGATGTAGCAGTGACATTAGAGTCAAATGTTACAGTTGATTAGGACGTAGTTACTAAATAGGACAAAAGGAAAAACTTTCACTGGTATTTCTTTATCTCAAATACTTTCCACAGGATGGAAAATGTATACAAGTGATATGGATCATACAACTGATACTATTGTCAGTACTTGAAAATTAGCCTTTCTTTTACATTTTTTCTTTCTATTCCCAATTTTTACAAATGTATTTTCTGTCAATCTGTTGGGAATCAAAATCTTCTACAGCTACCAATTTCCTGTCTCCATTAACATTTTACTATTCTAGAAAATGTTTCCTCAGAAACATGTAAACAACTTTCCTGAAAATACATTTATCTGAACTATAGACTATTCACCCAGCCCTCTTTAGGACAAAATAGCCCATCTTTTAACCAACATATAGCTTAACTATGCTCAGCAGAGATTGCTTACTCCACAAGGACTTCCTTGAAAATCTCACTTGTGCTTCATCCACAATTCTACATTATTATACTTTGAAGTATTCTCAGTCCTGTCACCTCTCCCCCAGGGTGACGGAGATGCAAAGGATTACTCGAAGCCCATTTCTTCTGAGCAGTGAGAAGCCCCAAAGGGGTTAATTTCCAGGAACCCTCAAGAGAGAGGCATTCCTCCTCGGAAAATTAACACCAAACTCTAGTCTTCTCTCTGTATCTTTTCTTTAGGCAGGCAAGTTACAGAAAAGGAACATAGGTGGTTACAAAAGAACAGTAAGATAATTGTCATGAAAACAGTCATTAGGTTTGGCTACACCAAGGACATCTGCCCTTGAAGCCAGCAATTTTGCTGTGTTACAATTCTTTATCTACAGCAGAGACTTTAGTGTGGGGAAAAGTTTTTGTCTTTCATAAGCTTAACATTTCTATGTGCAATTTTAAAAAGTTAGGCTATACCTGAAACTACAGGGCTTTGGAAGCTAGGTCCTATGAAATACATTTGCTTTATTAATTTTCGTACATTCCATACAGTCCCATTCAGTATTTTATATAGAAAGGCGTACCTTGAACCATACCACCCAAACTGTAAATATTCTGCCTTTGAACTTGTCCTTTGGAGATACTATAAGATTCTGCCAAGGTAGCATTCTCTCTTTCCACAGTAAGCAATAAAATTGTCTTTGCTTGAGCATGGGTTATATGGTGATTTCTTCAGGAAGTCAGTAATAACCATTATGGAAAACTTAAATAAGCAATGACTTTGATAACTCTTTTGGTGTAGGAGTATCTAATGCATTTTTTAAAATAGACTTGTGCATCCCCCACTCCTGATACTCTCCTGTCTCAGTAAGTATCAGAGGTGGCATTAGAGTTTCTAATCATATTAAACCAGTCTAGATTCTTCCCTGAGATTTAATATCAAACTTTGCTCATTATTGCTCCTGGGCCACTATATCTCTGAAACTATGCAAATAAGAAGAAAAAAAATTTTTAAAGGGTTTGTATTCTGACTATGAAAGATAATCATGACAGTTAAATTACAGTGAACTTTAACTGCTCTATTATTTAATTCTTAAAAATGATATAATATTTGTGAGGGAATACACAAATATCAGAAGAATGAGGAAATAGAAAGCAAAAAGAGGACACTTTAAACCGTCATCATCTAGAAGTAGAAATAAGAAAATCAAAACTAATTATTAAATTAAATTATGTTAAATCAGTAGTAGATTGTAGTAACTGCTTAGTGATTTGATAGCCTAGCGAAGCATTACCTAATGATGACAGCTATTCACCCAGATGGAAAGTCACAGGGAATTGGAACTACTGCCACACAGCATTAATCAGAATAGCCATCAGTAATGACCCCTTCAGAGCACAGATCAGTCATGATTAGTAAGGGTGGTTCAAGTTCAAAGGGTTGAAAAGTTAGACAGCATGCCGCTTGGTCCCAGCACCAAGATTCTGCTGTTCACAAATATGTTTGCCCTAGAGCTTTATGAGCTGGATAGAATAGGGTTCCAGAGAGGCAAAGTCCTATATGGGCCAGGTAGACTTGTCCTACTCAGCCATCTTTAAGTCATAGCAGAAATTTTTGAAATGGCTATTATTTTTTTAACTCAGCTAAGTCAAAATGCCTGCTTCAAAATATAAAACACGTCATTCCCCATCGTCACCTCTGTATTTATCCCAGCCCTGATCTTCAACATATCTCAAGCTTCCAGCTTTTCTTGATTCTCATTTCATCCCTGAACATGAAGTTAATGCATTTCTTACCTCAACTCTCATCTTCTGGAGTAAGTACAGAGACAGAGACAAAATCTGTTACATATTATGAACTCATCACAAAAAAAAAGTTTACAAGTCCAAAAATTTATTCCTAAGTTCCTGTGAAAATATTCCTGAATGCAAATATTCTAGACATCAAAATGATTATGCAAAGTGACTCATCAAGAAACGCCCATTAATGTAGTGAATTATTGTCTATAAAGGATCAGTTGAAATATGGAATAGAGCAACACAAAATCACAGAACACAGCCTCTACTCTTGATGCTTCAAACTATCTTAGTCTATAAAAGACAGCACTTTCTTTTCTTTTCTTTTCAAATTAAAGAGGACATGAACAGGTCTCAAACCGGGTTGCTATGACAACAGAAGTGATCCATTGGTCTGTGGCATAAGTGGATGGGGTGAATTAGTATTCATCATCTCTCATCCAAAAGGTTGGGTGTCCCCACTGAGAAATGGGAAAAGTTATAAAACAGTCCAGTTAGAAATGGCTCATTGATTCTCTTCAATGAAAGGAAATCTCAGCAGACAGAGTAACTCTTGAAGATACAGGTGAGAGGAAACAACTACACTCAAAAGACCAAAATTCCTGGAAGGGTTAGTTCTAAGTAACAAATATTCCATTGCTACTGATAGTCTAGTTATAAGGAGGGGAGCAGACAACCAAAAGAACTTCAGGCATATTAATCCAAGAATAGGAATCAGGAGAGTTGTATACATTTTTTTATTTTTTCAAAAAAAAGAAACTACATATTTTTACAAAAGTAATTTATGGTTAATACAGGAAGATTTAAGAATTAAATGCAAAATATATATATATATATATTAAAAATCACCCAGAAGCCAATCAGTAGAAATAAACATTTTGGTGTACATCCTTTAATATCATGTACTATTCATAATTACTAGTTATTTAAAAAATAAAAATAGACCTTAATTTCTGGAGTAGAGGCTGTTAGGTACTCTGGGAGAGTCTCCCATTGTACAACAGCTAGAATGTAGATAAAACAAAATGAAATTCATGAGATGGTTGCAGAGTTGGTAGTCATGATTTTTTGGACAGACAGGACTATGCAGATTATCCTGAAGTTAGATTTTTAAAGAAAATAGCATTATGATACAGAAAATGAATCTTAAACTAAAATGAAGATGTTGTTCTTGCTGTAACTCCTAAATTAAGCCAGGATTTTAAGGGTGGCTAAAGATGAGGTCATAGGTAAATTCTGGATCTTAGCGAAAACAGACAACAATTACCTCTACAGGAAGAGTCCTCCAACTTAAGCCCATATGATTTGCATAGATGAAGGTCAAGTACTGAACTCACTACCAAAGATAATTGAATACATTAAAAGGGAAGCTGGCATTTTTTTCTGTTTTTTTATTCCTCTTAGTGCTTCATTTTAGATCATTTCTATTGTTTTGTCCTTAATCTCATGATCTTTTTTTCTTCAGTATCAAATCAGACGTTATTCCATCCAGTGTATATTTCTTAAATTACAGTCACATTTAAAGATGGGAATATGTTCTGAGAAATGGGTCATTAGGTGATTTCATTGTTGTGTAAACATCACATAGGCTATATGGTATAGCCATTATAATCTCACAGGACCACTGTCATAAATATGGTCCATCATTGGCCAAAACATTGTCATTTGGTATCTGACTGTGTATTGTATATTTATCTCTGGAAGTTCCATCTAGATGTATTTTCTATTTTCCTTTTTCTCATTATATTTAATAGATATTTTCTTTAAATCCTTAAATATATTTATAGGTTATAATAAACTGTTTTAAAATCCTTGTCTACAAATTCTACCATATCTGTCATTTCTGAGTCCTTTTTTATTGATTAATTTTTTTTCCTGGTTATGGTTTTCTCTGCATGCCTGTTAATTTTCACTGGTCACTAACATTGTACACTTTGCATTTTCTGGCCCACATTTTGATGTATTTCTTTAGGAAGTGTTGGTTTTTGTACTGGGCACAGTGAAATTATTTGTGGATCCAAATGATCATTTAAGACTTGCTTTTAAGCCTTGTTATGGTAGATTCAGAGCAACCTTGTGAGAATTCTACCCAATGCCCTACACACTACGAGGTTTCACCACTCTCGTGTGAATGGGGGGACACAAATTATTCCTGGCCCCATAAGAGCTCTGTAGATTGTTTTGCTTACTCTTTTCATTGGTTCTCTCCTCCGCTTGGGGTGTTTCATCCCATGTGTGCATGTGTCCATATCAGCACTGAGCCAAAGACATGAGAGGCCTCTCTGAAGTTTCCCACTTTACCAATCTGTCTCCCTCTGTCTCTTTTCTCAGCCCCCTTCTGTCACTCTCATTCAAAATTTTAAATTTTAACCCCCTCAGCCTCCTAGAATTTTCATCTCTGTCTTTTCAATTCAGGTAGGCTTTGTGTTGGTTGGTTTCCCTGCACTGTAATCAGGAAATCACCTCCAGTAAATGGACTCATAACCAGTTTCTCTTCTCTCAGAGATCACAGCCCCTCCTCCTACTGTCCATTGTCCAAAAACCATTTTTCATATATTTTCCCAGTTTTCCAGTTTTTACACTGAACAGCCATTGCCATAGCAATTAATCCTTTATGGGCAGCAGATGAAATCCATTTATTGCTTTTAGACCTGACATCCACTTTGTCTGATTTAAAATCACAAACTCTTTCACCCTTGTCTCAGTTCTCTGGTTAACTTTCTCATTGCAATCCAATCAGAAATTGCTTGCCATTTGATAGCTGACTTGAAACAATTTACATTTTATTAACATGATAAACACATTTGCTGTTAGCAGTTTTGTTTTACTTAATTTTTGTTTGCATAGTGTTTTCATAACATTTTGTTTTAGTCTCTTCTTTTGTGTGTTGGGGGGGATATAAGCATGTGTAATTCTTATATTTGTGAAGTATTGTTGTCCTAGTGTGTATAGCCTTATAATTTTACATGATGCCTTTAGCTCTATTTATAGAATAATAATTTTGTATTTTAACATTTACAATAATAAAATTACCATTTTTTTCTACTTCCTCCAATCTTTCTTTTTCACCAATGTATGTTAGTAAGATTTTCTTTTTAATTTAGTACCTTTGTAATGTTAAAGTTGATTATACTTATATTGCTTGATTTGTGAAATTAACATAATTTATATTGAATTCCAACTATCAGAAGTAATGCATTCTAAGGAACTACTTAATCCACCCCTCTTAACCCCTCTCCTTACCAAATACTGTCAGACGTCATCTCTACGTGGCCATACATACAGTACTTACATTCTGTTCTATCCTCCTAGTCCACCCATTATATTTTACACTTCTACAGTTTAACATTTTAAATACTCACTGACAGTCTTATAGCCATAGATTCCCCAGTCATCTCTTGGTCATCTAAAGTGTGTCCTCTACCAATTTCTCAAGAAAAGCTCATATAAAACAATTTCCTTGAGTTTTGCATGTTCAAAGTAGCATGACTGTGACCTTTTTAACTGGAGCAGCTTCACATATTTGTACTCCTCAGAACATACTTTTTCTTTGTATGTATATATGTTTCTTCATTGTCTGCTGATGTTGAATGTTGCCGAAAAGAAATCTGAAGCCAGTCTGACATTTCATCCTTAGAAGAGATTTGATATTTCTCCATGAAAGCTTAAATTTTTCTTTCTTATTCTAGTGTCCCATAATTTTACTAGAAAATGTCATACTGCTCACCTGGGTCAATTTTTCCTGGCACATACCCTTTCTTAATATGTAAATTTAGCTCTTTATTTTTATTTTATTTTTTTTAAGAGTGTCTTTTCTTGAACAATGTATGTGACTGTTTGTTCTATTTCATCACCTTGCAGTTCTCTGAGGCATTCTCCAGGATTCATCTGGGTTCTGAAGGGACAGGACTGGTGAATTAAGTGGAATTGCAAGGGGGATGCTTACTTGTGCATCCTTTAGATTTTTGAGAGTGTCACTGATCTTCATGGCTCCCACCCCAGGTATAATATTGCTCTGATATCCTAATTTGGCCAATGGTCCGTCAGTTTTACTTGGACTTTCACACTATTATAACTTTTACTATGCAAGCCACAAGCCTAATGTGGAGTTTGCATCAACTACCAAGGATGTCTGTACCAATTATGTATTGAGGTACCAGAAAAATGATCACAGAGTACATCTGCAATAGACCCTCTGTGAGTTGAACCTTGGCCAGGTTCTATTTATTATCTACCCACCTCCTGGCTCCATTTTAACAAGGGGATCATGATAGCTATTAGGATCATTGGGTATGAATGTCAGCATAGACCCTGTGTCCAAGTGTCTGTAAAATGTTCTCCTTTCCCCAGTGTACTTACTTGAACAAATGATCATTAGTTTATTCAGGGAAGAACATGGTGATTTCTTGATGACAGGCGGTCCCCAGCGTCATTCTCTCCCACAAATCAATGAATTAACAAATATAAAAGTGTAACATCAGCCAAGCTGGGGCCACTGGAGCTCAGGTGAAGAGGAGGAGAGACCTATGGAACTCATGAAGGCAGGAGAAACCACAATGAGAGAGAAAAAACTGCTCCTGTAACATCAGCCAAGCTGGGGCCACTGGAGCTCAGGTGAAGAGGAGGAGAGACCTATGGAACTCATGAAGGCAGGAGAAACCACAATGAGAGAGAAAAAACTGCTCCTAGCGTTTCGGCCCACGGCTGCTTTAATGCTGGAGCACATGGAGCAGGAGCTGGCAGAAGCCGCAGCTTCACCTTTTAGATGGAGTTACTTGGAGGCGGCAGGGGAGAAGAGGGCCTCGGTGGCCCCCAGGACAGCAAGACCACTAATAGGGTGCCCATGTACCCACGCAGGAGCAAGGAGACAGAATAGATGAAAAAAGGGAGTCATTCAGAGGCCAGTGAGTCAATGCTGGGGAACGATGCAGGGCCCATCCCATGGGAAGTGTTTGGAGCACGGGTGGTGGGGGAGATGGGACCACCCAGAGAACACTGGGACACAGCAAGGACAGCTGATCTGCCCCCCAATCAGTGCAAGACCATTCAGAGGAGACTGGTCAGGAATGCAGAATTGCATGGGGTGCAGTTTAATGAAAAAACTCAGGCCCAGATCAGAGTTTCTACACAACCCAGGTGCACTGAGTATCAGAGCCAGAAGTGCCTATAAGGTCAACCATTAAACCCTGAGCTGCACAAAAAGTCTTCCCTAGGGAAACAGCTGCAAAGCAGCAATTTAGCTCAACCACATAGCTCAAGTACTGGTTCCCACAGGAAGTTCCCCCATGTTAGAAGTGAGCAAAGGACAAAATATTAGTTCCAGCCCAGGCACACCACCAATGCCCTGGGGCCCACCAGGGGACATTAGGCATGAGGCCAGGGGCAGAACTCCTTCCCACAACCACTAACATTGCCAGCACCTTGGGGCCCCACCGAGGAACCCGAGGATTGGAGCTGGAGACTAGATCCACCTCCCACAACCGGGCACCCCATGCCAGCGCCTCAGGGGCTACTCAGGGACCTGGAGCATAGGGAAGGAGACCAGACTCCCCTCTCACAACCAGGCTCACCATGTCAGTGCCTCAGGGCCCACCCAGGGACCCAGGGTATGGAGAAGAGGACCAGACCCCCATCCCACAACCAGGAACCCCATGCCAGTGCTTCAGGGCCCACCTGGGGACCTGGGGCATGGAAAAAGGGACTGGACCTCCCTCCCACAACCAGGCTCACTACACCAGCCCCTCAGGGTCTACTCAGGAACCCAGGGCATGGAGAAGTGAACCAGACCCTGCTGCCACAACCAGGCTCACCTCACCAGTGCCTTGGGGCCCACCCAGGGATCCAGGGCATGGATAAGGGGACCAGACCCTCCTCCCACAACCAGGCTCACCATGCCAGTGCCTCAGGGCCTGCCCAGGGACCCTGAGTATGGAGCTGGGGACCAGACACCCCTCCCACAACCAGGCACACCATGCCAGTGCCTCAGGACCCACTTGAGTACCTGGGGTATGGAGCTGGGGATAGGACATTCTCCACAACCAGGCACACTGCCAGCGCAAAGGAGCATGCCAAAAACATCTTCTCCATGTGGGTGGCCCACCAAAGCCACCACGATGACCATGGCTGCCGTGAAGGCAGCTAGATGGCACAACCACCATGCAGATTGTCTGCCAGCCACTGGTGTGCCTTAACACAAGGAGAGTCACCAGCAGAGATAAAGAAAGGAGGAGGATCTCTCTCTACACAGAGCCCATTTCAGAGTGACGGAAGAGGCATCTGCTCTATGATAGTATTGGGGGACCTGATCACACCTCTCAGCATTGGACAGATCTTTTGGGCAGCAAATGAACAGAGTAACCATTATTCTTTCAGAGCATGAGAAGAAATCTAGGATGATTAGAAGGGAGCAGGGGGAGGAAACGGGGGAGTGGGAGGGATTAGACAAGGGGCATAAATAATAATTACAACAATATATATGCTAGTAATATTGATTTGATCAACATATCTCAATGTTGAGCCCCAAAATTGTCTAATCAATTTTGATTCAATAAAATTTTTTTAAAAAAAGAAAGTGAGGTCCGGCCCGGTGGCGCACTGGAGAGTGCGCCACTTGGGAGCGCAGCGGCGCTCCCGCCGAGGGTTCGGATCCCATGTGGAGACCGGTTCCTGCTCACTGGCTGAGCGCGGTGCGGGCACAACACCGAGGGTTGCGATCCCGTTGCTGGTCCCCGGTATGGGTGGGCGCGACGCGGTGCGGGCACAACACCGAGGGTTGCGATCCCGTTGCTGGTCCCCGGTATGGGCGCGACACCAAGGGTTGCGATCCCATTACCGGTCAGTTAAAAAAATGAAAAAAAAAAAGAAAGTGGAAAGAATATTTTGAGATGTATTAAAAAGAAAACATAAGGATCACCTGTGAGCCTTTTAATTAGAGATAACTACTATAAATTCTTCCAGAGTTTTTTCTATGCATTTGTATATTGCTTGGTATGTTCATTTTTTAAAATGAGACCATACTATAGATACTATTTCATACCTATTTTTTCCCCCATAATAAATCATGAATGTCTTTCCATAGCAATAAACTTAGGTTTTTAAGCAACAACAACAAAAATAAATAATAAATAAATAAATAAAAATAAAACAATATTTAGAAATACAGATAGCACAGGGGCTGGCCGGATAGCTCAGTTGGTTAGAGCACAGCCTTATAACACCCAAAGTCAAAGGTTAGGATCCCCATAACAGCCAGTGAAAAAAATAAAAAATAAAAAATAAAAAAGTTCTAGGTCTGAAAACAGGCTGAGGTATAGAAACTACACAGGGATTGTGGCTTTTTATTGGGGCAACTGCCCTCAGCTTCCTGATAATCCATTATCAAATTTTTCTGCATCTACTGAGATGATCATATGGTATATCTTTCATTTTGTTGACGTGGTATATCATTTTTATTGTTTTGCATGCATTGAACCATCCTTGCATACTTGGGATGAATCCCACTTGATCATGGTATATAATCTTTTGGGCATGCTGTTGGATTCTGTTTGCTAGCACTTTGTTGAGAACTTTTGCATCTAAGTTTAGCAAGGACATTGGCCTGTAAATCTTTTTCTCTATATCTTTGTCTGATTTTAGTGTCTGGGTGATGCTGGCCTCATAGAATGAGTTCAGAAGAATACCCTCTACTTCAATTTTTGGGACAGTTTGAGAAGAACTAGTATTAAATCTTGTTTAAAAGTTTGATAGAATTCAGCTGTCCAGTCCTGGGCTTTTCTTTGTTGGGAGACTGTTGATTACTGATTCAATCTCATTTCTCATTATTGGTTTGTTGAAATTTTCTATTTCTTCTTGGTTCAGTCTTGGTAGGGTGTATGTGTTCAGAAATTTACCCATTTCCTCTAGATATTCAAATTCGTTAATAAATATTTGTTCATAGTAGTCTCTAAAAATTATTTGTACTTCTGTGGAATCAGTTGTAATGTCTCCATTTTCATGTTTGGTACTTTTCTTGGTTAGTCTAGTTACTAGTTTGTCAATTTTATTTATCTTCTTAAAAAACCAACTTTTTTGTTTCATCAATCTTTTGTATCATTTTTTTGGTCTCTATTTCATTTAGTAAACCAATCTTTATTATCTTTTTCCATCTGCTAATTTTGGGGGTTAGATTGTTCTTGCTTTTCTAGTTCCTTGAGGTGTAATGTTACATTGTTTATTTGGGATCTTTCAACTTTTTTGATGTAAGCACTTATTACAATAATCTTCCCTCTTAGTACTGCTTTTGCAGTATCCCATCTGGAATTAATCGTAATATCCACAAGTAAGAGAAAGGTTTAATAAATGATAGTGTATCCATAAGAAATAGCAATCAGTTTTTAATAGAAGATAATTTTATATCCCTCAATTGGAAAGGTGACCATGACATATCAGTATGCAAAAAAAACAAATTGTAGAGTAGTAGTAGTGTAGTCTGCACAATTTAATTCAATTTTTATAAATATATGCATATAATTGTTTAAGAACATGGAAATAGTATAAAGAGTAGCATACTCGATTACATTATAGAATGATATTAGGGTATAAATGGATATAATACATAAAGTAAATATACAAAACTATTTTTCTCTATAAATTTTTAAATTATTTTACATTTTGCAAGAAGCATGTATTATTTCTCTAGTTAAAAAAATAATATTAAAAAAAATTTAAAGATTTTAACAAGTATGGGAAGTATTTCAGGAACATTCCAAGAAATACTTTAGTACCTAGTTCTGAGAATTTAAAAAAGTACCAGTTAAATTAGAGGAAAGTACATAAAGCCTTAAATCTCAATGCACTTTCTCCACATTTTCTTTTTCAATCATGATTACTTGGAATGGCTTAAAACCAAAGACAATATGGTGATACCATTCACTTGATTTTTTAACTAGGCTGATATATTTGGATTGTTTTTCTCTTGTTCTTATAGAACATTTAAGCAAGGAACATGCTAATTCGGTCATTGGCTGCAAATGAAGATTTTCCTTTCTTTTATAATTCCTGAGGTATATTCCAATTCCAGTATTTCTCTTGATGTCACATCAATTTATATAACCAATCCCTCCTTGCACCTCAAGTTTTATGTGCTGTAAACAGAGTGGAAACAAAACAAAGCCCTTCTTCTTAGGGAGTTTATATTCTAAGGAGGAGATAAATAAATAAATGTTTGGTGTAACATTAAGAAAATGTTAGTGCAGTAACAAAAAAATAGACCAAAGTACGAGAATAGAGAATAACCCAGGTGTGTTCTTTCATACGGTGGTTAGAGAGGATCTCCCTCCCAGGAATTATGATTTGGGAAGAGCTCCAAAGTAAAAATTGTAGCAATTCATGAGAGTAACTACGGGAATAGCTTTTAGAAGAACAGATAACATTAAATATAAAGACCCCTATTGAATGAATGAATCATCTCAATTAAATGGAAAAAACAGCCTTCACACGAATGGAGAGATGACAGAAATTAGCATGCCAAAAATTCCACTGAGAAGCAGAAAAGGGGTGGACAAGGCATGGGGCAAGGTCAGGGCTGGGGAACGAGTACTGACACAAAGTAGATCCCCTCAAGTTTAGCTCCAGCTTAGGAGTCAAGCAAAGTTTGGATTCTATTTCAATGGCACTACAATTCTGGGAAATGTTTTTAAACTTTCCCACCTGCAATATAGAAATGATAATTTCAGTATTCTGAGTCCTTCATAGACATGTTTAAACAGTAGGAATAAATCCCTTTGAAGTTCATAGAGAAGAAGAGAGAGACAGTGAAAGTGAAAGTAAAAGAGAGAAATGAGCTGTTCATTTCAGTTTGTGCTTAATGTCCTAATTTCCTGTAGCCCATATTTAATAGAGAACCACCCTACTTTTAGGTACTTCTCCATTTCCTAAAGAATTTTCTAGAATGTTACTAAATGAAACGTGAATCCCTTTTACATCGGGAAACTCAGAGAGAAGCATTATTTGGGGTTAAAGAAAGAAAAAAAAAACTGTGGAAGGTATGTGGTTTGAGAGCCTAAAGGTGACAAAAATTCAGAAGCAGGAGAGAGAGAGAATGAAACCTTTGAGTTAGAACCTCTGTTTGTCTTTGTCTCAACTCTTCCTGTTTTCTTTGTTTGGTTACAAGAAATGTTAAATTGCCTTTTTAGCCTAAGCTATCTCAAATGTAACTTGCTTTTAACCAATAGGATATGGCAATGTGTTGGAATATCACTCCTATGATTATATTATATGGCAAAGTTAAAAAGACGTTGTAGATGCAATTAATGTCCCTAATGAAAGAGGAGATTCTCCTGGGTGGCCTTGATCTAACCAGATGAACCCTTTGAAGAGGGTCTAGAAGTCAGAGATAAATAAAATAAAATATAAATTATCTCTCCTGCTAGCCTTTAAGAAGCAAGCCACCATGAGTTCTATACCTGTAAGGAACTGAATTCTATCAACAAACACATGAATTTAGACGAGGACCCTGAGCTCCAGTAAGTAACTCAGACTGGCTTGACACCTTGAATATAGTCTTGTGAGCCATGAGCAGAAGACCCAGTTAAACTGTGCCTGTATTCTTGACCCAAGAAAAGTGCAAGATATGAAATAACCAAGCTTAGTTATTCACAAGTCATTAAACCCCTTGAGCTGCAGCATAGAATATGATAGCTTAATTAATTATAAAGAAAACACGTACTTACTGAGTGTTCAATATGTACCAGTCTCTATGCTATGCTTCCTACAAACTCATTCTTTCTTCACAAAAATTTGGGATAAAAATATTACTAGCTCCATTTTAGTGACGCAGAAAAGTAATTTTCTTTAGATTACACAACTGCTACATGACAGGAAGAGAATTGAAAGCCAGACTAGTTTAATATTTGCCTTTAATCTCTGCAATACTGCCTCATATAGGATAGAACCATTTTATAAGTAGTGCTTATAAACCATGCTGAAAAAATATAAAACTCAAGACACATTGTCTTATGTGAGTGCTCCGTTAAACTTTCTTTTCAAAAGACCCAGTTCCAAAGATGGAGAAGTCTTATTGTATTCCTTTCCATTATGGAAATCACCCAGGTGATGTTAGAGACTATATGGTAAAGACGTAATAGAACCACTTTAAAGAAATGTCCACTCATCCTCTAATAAGGAACAGGGTGGAAGTCTCTAAAGAAATTGGTTTACATTAGAAATCACTGCCCAAGATGTTCACACCAAAGAGAGTGCCTATTAAAAGATGCTATCTACTCAAATCTATTCTGTAAGCTCTCCCAGAACGTCCATGTATCTACCTGGAGAATTTAGATAACGAGTTTCCAGAATTACTTGACCTTCAATGTGGGAGATTTTTAAAAGCCTTCATCCCTACTCTCAAATGCAAATCTATTTTTAGTCTTAGTCCATCAATTATTAATTTATTTGGTTTGTGAATCAAGACACTTTTGGTTTAGGTAGACTCTTTAAACTGAAGGCACTGTCCATAGGTTGATGACTTTTCATTTGTATCTTCAGCTCCAATATTTCTCCAAGATCTGGTACAACATTTTTAACAGTTTTCCAGGCATTGTCTCCTAGGTGTGCCATTAGCTTCATAATATTACCCATTTAACTAAAACATCTCTTACTTTCTACTACTTTCTTGCTTGTATGCTATGCTTCATGTAAATTGGACTATTCAATATCCTATAAAAAAGTCTTTTATATAACAAATGTCCCAGGGTCTCTCTCTGGTTTGCTTAGTAATAAACTAACAAGAATTGAAATTTTGTCTTCTTCCAGCCTGAGATTGCACTCAAATGCCAACTTCCCAAGGTGAAGTTTGATCCTACCACCAGTACGGGGGTGGGGGCCTGCCATATTCCACAGTCCCCAGATCCCCAGAGATTGCACAGATGGCTTTCCCAGTACTCACAAAAATTGCTGGCACTTAACCTCAGACTCTGATGGATGAGCTCTAAGTATTTATTCTCCTGCTTATATGGTTGTTCTTATGCTTGTACTAGAAAAAAGTAGAATAGCAGAGGGGACAGGAACCCTTCCTCGGACAAAATCATGGCGCATCCAGGAATGTCTAACACAAGCATCCTTTTTGGTATGATGTCAACATGGTAGAGAGCCACATGCATCCCCCTTGGACACTTGCTCCCACCAATAACTTGTTTTTCAACACATATATTGTGATATTTTGTTTGCTCTCACCACCTCTCTTACACCCCTATTTTGTTTCTGTAGTGTCCTCAGGCTTGAATACAGCTCCCCAATACTTTATCCAAGTTCTGCCTTAATTTTGTACTCCAAAATTAAAAGTTACTTTCTCCATGTTTTATATCCCTTGTTCTCTAATCAGAATTCTTTCTTTGTAGAACTTCACTGCATTTATTCTTTTCAAAAGTACTTACCCCATACTTTCTATTATTATTATGATAGTATTGCTTCTTACTGGATTCAGAAACACTGGTAAGAATTTACTGTCTTTCGTAAATCTGTACATATTACCACACTGTGTGTCACAGAGGCTTAAGTACGGTTTATTCTCTAGATTACCAAGGATAATTTTTTTTAAAAATTGCAAGTATAACTTCCTTCCTGAAAGAATGAAATTGACATCTATTGGTCCAATATGACTGGAGTAGCATAGTTCTTCCACAGAGAACTGACTGATGACTTCTCACAACCTCACTTAATCCAGATGATTCAGTTCTGCCTGGGTTGGTCAAGAACATAAAACTATAATTTAATATAAATGCTGCTTTTATGCTTATGGGAAAAAAAAGCCCATTTTATCAAAGGCCCCATTCATTATAATATTCTTATTGTTCTTAAACTCTTAGGATATTTAGGATGAATTTTCATAACTCAGACGTCTAAATATACAAGGCAATATTGACTGAGATTTAAAAATATAATAAAGCAAATGTCTCCACATTATTTCCATGATTCTGTTTATTTAAATAAAAAATGAATGGGCTTCCAAAGACTTTGATTATTTTAATAGAATACAGTGAATTTTATCCCATTTGGTTCTACACATGAAAGAAACAGCACAAAATACAAGAGCTGGCCAACTTTACAGTGAGAAGAACATAAAAGGCAGTTTCTTATGATCTTTCAGGAAGAAATGCACTTGAAATACTGTGAGAAAGGCAGTCTTATGATATTTCTCATTATAAAAGGTCACTGGTCTACTCATTTATCACTATTTTATGGAAGAAGCAGAGTGGATTGTGTCTCATTGGAAGCAATGTTGCTGAGAAGAGTTTAAAAAATTACCTGTTATTAAGAGGGACAGAGAAATTACTTGGTTTATTGCAAAGCAGAGTTTAGAAATATACTGCTAGTGCAAAGAACCAGAAATATTGTAAAATGTGAGAGGAGAAAGAGAAATCTACACTAAAGGGACTATTTTCTTCATTTATAAATCATACCTTTTACCATAAAGAGAGATTATTTACAGTTTTTTAAAAAAACACTATATTCCTCATTGCATTTAGATCTCATTTCTAATTTAGGAATCACTGGGGGATAGTCATGTGTCATAATGAACACTAATATAACAAAAAGCATACAGAAGAGAGGTTTTATTCTATATAAGTGCTAACATATTTGCTATGGGTCAGAAGTGTCTCCTCAAAAGTTTTGTATTGAAAACTTGATCTCCATTTAACAGTACGAAGAGGGTGGGAAATCTAATTATGGTATTTGAAAGGTGGGACCTTTTAAGAGGTGATTAGATTGTGAAGACTGTGCCCTTGTGAGTGGATTGATTCATTCATGGACTAATGGACATGGTTCTGATGACTTTATAAGCATGGCAAGTGAGAAGGTTAGTTCACTCTTGCTCAACCCATTCTCACCATATGATACCCTGCATATCTGTAAAGTCACCACCAAAAAGAAGGCCCTCTCCAAATGTGTTCCCTGGACTTTGGACTTCCCAGACTCCAAAACTGTTAAGATGTAGTGGGTCAGAAATCTTGATTCTCCTTTGATCTTAGCATAGGATTTTTAGGTAATGCATGAATGAGCCAAAAGGCTCTTGAGTAAGGGGACGAAAGTCCACAGATAAGGTTGGCAAGAGCCATCTAATCAATTCCAATCACTGTTTAGGGATGGGATTGTGTACTTTGACTGTTTTAGGTCACTGGTTTGATTCCAGCTTGAATGACTATTGACTATGTAACCTACTGATTGTTTTTAAGATATGTTAAGGAAACTGCTTGAATGCTGTTTAAATATGCTAAGGAAATTGCTATAGGAAGTATGTGGAAAAGAAAATGTTTACTAAGGACAAGCTGTTTGTTGGTGAATTAACCTAGTTTTTTACTAATTACATTCTGTAATGTCACATTGTTAATTTACTGCTGTTACAAGTTTTACACTGCCTGTTTTTATGTCCTTCTTTGAGGATTGAATCAACTGATTTTTCTTGTGAAACTTCCTTGTCTTGTCAATAAAAAGAAAGGCTGATTTGGGATCGGGGCTGCTGCTCCCCTGATGAGTGGCAGTCCCTCCAGGCTTCATTGATAGTACTTTGAGTGAATTCTTTCTTTTTCTTTTTTCTATCTCGGTTACACAGAGGAAAGTGTAACATTAAGAAATAAATTTTGTTTCTTTATAAATTACCCAGTTTCAGGTATTTTATTATAAGCAACAAAAACAGACTAATACAGTATTTAATCTTATGTAATGTCATGTTGTTGCATCATTGTGACAGTGCAGAACACATAGAATGACTGCATAAGACTCTGGATACCTGCTTTGTGACAGATGACACTCTAAGAGCTCTACAGAGAATATCTCATTTAGTGCTTTAATCTCCTTAACAAACCCATGTGAAAGGAATTGATATCAGCTCCATTTAATAGACGAGAAAGCTGAGGTAAGTTGCTCACGGATGCATGATCAATGAATGGTGGAACTAGAAGTCAAACTGAGGCAGTGAATACTATTAAACCATGCTCTGCTTTCATATTTAGAAGGTCTTCTTCAATTAAAAAAACAAACAAGTTCTTTCTTTAAATATCAAAAACAACCAGAAAAGAAACTTTAGGCAGGATGTAAATTAGAAAGTTGGAGTCCTTAAAGAAAAACCAAAAGGAAATTCTTTAAGTTAAAAATTATGGGTTACTAAAGCTGTTATTTTATTACTTCCTCTTGTGTTCATTATTACAGAAGTGGTAACTACACTGACTGAGAACCCAGATAAATAAACCCAGCAGACTTAAGAACAAAATACAGAAAACTGTTCTTGCATGCTCCTCAGAAAAGCATATATGTGCAAGCTACTCAACCTGTCTGTCACATGCTTCCAAACATATGAAAGAGAAAAAACACTGTAATGTGGGTCTCTATGTGATTGGATCAATAAAAAGAGCTGGAACATTATATGAATGATTACATTAATTTTGCAGAATATGAAGTGTCATACAAATAATGTGTCAATAATATTTCAAGAAAACATTATACATAATTAAAATAAGCAGGTACAAAATTTCCATTTTGCAAAACAAGCAGAAACAATTTCTCATTATTACTGATATTTATTAATTTGACATATTAATTAATAAATATAATATAATCAATTATTTTAAATTAGTATATAAACAACAATATCAGCTAAATTCAGATAAGCCAATTTTACCTGAATGTCAGGTAGGCATTAAAAAAGTTATAATATTTTAATCTTATTTAACTTGGTAAAATTATAAAATGAATTTTTGGCAAAGAGTGACTTGATCTTTTTTTCACTTAGACAAGTTTTCTAAATTTAAACAAGTATTTTAGAAGAATACACTTTATTAATAAAAGATGGATTCTATTATGGGGAAGAAAAAAAACAGTCCTGACAATATTCACATTAAACATATCTGGCAAGAGCCACAAATTTAACTTGTGAGTTTTCTAAAGCAACATTATTCATGAACAAGACTTTTGTTGGATAACAGAAATAGGCACAATGAACAGACAATTATGAATTTTCCTTCTTTCATAGCTAAGAGATAAAACAGACAAATAATGCAAAAAAATATTTTATTTGAATATACTTACATTTGTATAGTCTTACTATTATTAAATTTAAAATTTCAACAATAGTGTAGATGTGTGTTCTATATATTAGTGATTTGCATTATTGAGGAGTTCATAGAACAAAAATGAACCTATCATTGTTCTTTCAAGTCTTAAATTTTCTTACCTAAGTAGAGATTTTTTTACACTAGCATAACTCTCTCTTTTCATGAGTCTGCTCTGCTTGGATTATTCATTTTCTCTTAGTTCTAAATGCAAATCTGTAAATTTAGTATATCACAACTTGTTTGGAAAGTAAAATTTCATAATTTGCCAGAATATTTCAAAACCAAGTATATTTTTCCCCCAAATTTTGTCATCCTAATGTTTCTGCTTCTACTATTGTCCTGTTAGACCAACAGACCACATAAAATAATTATGCTTTCTGGTCAAAATAGAAAAGAAACAATTATCTGAAGACACTAGAGAGTGACTAAAAAGAGACAGAGTCCAGAGCAATTCTACCTTAGAAGAAGGGAATAGCACTGGGTGATTTTTTTTGTTTGTTTTTATTTCTAATATTTTTAGCCTGATTTTTACCCTGTCAGCCCCAAGTGAAGCAGCTAATATTTTGAAAGAAAACCTGCAGTCTTACTGGTTTATAGAACTAGAAGAGAAAAATCTAAGAATGGAGGAAGTCATTGAGGAGGAATCCTGTCTGCTCATAAACTCTGCCCAAATGGCTGCTTACTGAACGATGCATGCAGAAGGCAGTCTCCAAGCATCACAGGCAAGACTTAAAGAAAATGAGGATTAGGGTGATGCTGTCTTAGTCCACTCAGAGTATTTTAACAAACTACTACAGACTGGGTGGCTTATAAACCACAGAAATTTATTTTTCAGTGTTCTGGAGTGGGGCTAGTCCAAGATGAAGGTGGCAGAAGATTTGGTGGCTGATGAGTAACCTCTTCCTCATAGATGGCTCTCTTCTCAGTGTAACCTCACATAGTAGAAAGGGAGAGGGATTTCTGTGGAGTTCTTTTATAAGGACACTAATCACATTTATGAGGACTCTGTCCTCATGACTTAATCCCCTTCCAAAAGACCCACTTACTGATACCACCACCTTGGGGGTTAGGATTTCAATATATTAATTTTGAGAGAACACAAATATTCAGATCATAGCAGCTTCCCAATGCATGAAACATAGAACTATAGTTTAAAATCTAGATAAATTATAGCTTAAAAGGAGGGGGAGGGGAGAGAAAGAAAGAAAATCAGCAATTCTCAAGAGAATAGAATACAATCAAATTTTCTACAACATATCACTCACAATGTCCAGGACACAATTTCAAGCAAAGTGGCATGTGAAAAATACAGGGATATGTGATCCTTTCTCAAGAGAAAAAATTTAACAGAGACAACCCTCAAGACAACCCAGGGTATTGGGATTAGCAAACAAGGATTTTTAAATCAGCCACTGTAATTATGCTCAAGGAAATAAAGGAAAATGAAAATATGCTTGAAATACATGAACAGATATAAAATTTCAGTAGACAAATGCAAACAATAAAAGAAGTACTAATTGGAAGTCTGGATTGAGAAAATTCTCGTTATAAAGTCTGACCAGATATCTGGGAAGAGAAAGGCTTAACAGAAGCACTGAAAGGCTGGAAGAGTTAGAAAATTTGAAGAATGTGAATACGAATGGTCCAATATGAAGACATAGTGAGAAAAAAAAAAAAAAAAAGCTGATAAAAATGAAAAGTACCTAGTGCCTAAATCTTATTTTTTAGTATAATTTTCCAAAAAAATAAACCAAATCTTCTGATTCTGCTACTGGAAAAGGGAAAATAGAAGATGATCCTGGAGCATCTTATAGTATCAAACAGTAAGAAAGTGCTCAAAAGACAAACAGATGGGGGCATGTCAAAATGACACAGAAACTGACCTGAAAGTATTCCTAATAGTCAATGCTGGAAAAATTTGGAGCAACAAAATAAATAATATAGTATTGTATTATAACCCAAAGTATATAATAAATACACATGATTTTATGCTGATATAAATAAATGATTGAATAAAGAAATAAGTGGGAAAGAAAAGTGAAATTAGATTCTTATCTCACACCATACACAAGAATCAACTCAAAAAGAATTAAATACTTAAATGGAAGACCCAAAACTAAAATAGTGGAAGAAAATGAAAAGGAAAAACTTCATGCTGTTGGTCTGAGCAATCATTTTTTTTGGTTATGACCCAAAGCATAGGCAAGAAAAACAAAAGCAGACAAATGGGGTTAAATCAAACTGAAAAGCTTATGCACAGCAGAGGAAACAGTGAAGAGACAACCTACGAAATGAGAGAAACTATTTGCAAATCATATACCTGATAAGGGATTAATATCAGATATATATAAAGAATTCAAACAACTCAATAGCAAAATCCAAGTAACCTGATTTAAAAAATGGGCAAAGAACCTAAATAGACATTTCTCAAAAGAAGACATACAAATGGCCAACTGATATATGAAAAAATGTTCAACATCACTAATCATCAAGTAAATATAAATTAAAACCACAATGAGATATTGCCTCATACCTGTTAGAATGGTTACTCTCAAAGGGAAAAACAATATCAAGTGTTGCTGAAGATGTATAGAAAAGGGAATCTTTGTACACTGTTGGTGGGAATGTAAATTGTTACAGCCATTATTAAAAAGAAAAGTGTGGAGGGTCTTCAAAAATTAAAAAGAGACAAATATTTCTTACACAAGATTACCAAGTAATATATCTAGCTACTCTCCCCTCCACGAGTTGGAGCTTGGTCTCCCTAATCTTGAGGGTGAACTAGACTTATTGGTTCACTTCAAAAAGTAAAAGGGAAAAGTGGAGAATTCTGGTATAAACACTGTCTTGTCCAGGTGATGAAGTTCATCACCAGGTACATCGTGTGGATATCACATACCTCCTGGTATGGTGTGTTGAGAAGGGCACTTCACCTGTTTACTATACTTTTCAAAAACCAATAACCACAGTTTAATCATGAGAAAAATATCAGACAAACTCAAGTTGAAAAAGATTCTACAAAAGTTTTTCCAGTACTCCTCAAAACTCTCAAAGCCATGCAACACTGAGAAACAGTCAGAGACCAAAGGAGACAGGAGACTTGATAACTAAATGCATAGTGGTACCCCTTATGGGATCTGGAAAAAAGTGGTAAAAATACAAATAAAGTTTGTAGTTTATTTTGCAGTAGTGTTTTCTTAGTTTTCACAAATGTACAGTTATGATGTAAGACATTTGCAATGTAGAATACTGAGTGAGAGATATACAAAAACTCTTAGTACTTTCTAGCAACATTTTGCTCTAAAATTATTACAAAATATAAAGTTTATATTACAAAAATGAACAGAGCCTCATGGACCTCAGACAAATATATAAGGTATGGCATACAGATAATTGGAGTTGTAAAAGAGAAAAAGAGATGAGAGAAGAAAAATACTTTAGGAAATAATGGTTGAAATTTTCCCAAATATGTGGAAATACCTAAATTTAAAGATTCAAGAAACTCAGCCAACTACAATAAATCCATAGAAAACCACACCTAGACTCACTGAGGAAAATTAAAGAACAACTGAAAAATTTTAAAAGCAGCCACAGAAAAATTATCTAGTATATAAGGGTACTTCAAAAAGTTCATAGAAAGGTAGAATTTAAAAGGAATACAAAAACTTCCATAAACTTTTTGATGTTCCCTTGGATTGAGAATACTTCTTAATTATTGCTGAGTAATCATTTGAAACACTGTTGACTGGAAGACTGTGAAACCTATTTAAATTGCTGGCAAAACAGTAAAATAGTCAACCTAGAATTCTATATTGACTGAAAATATTCTTTAAAATGAGAAAATAAAGACATTTTCAGAAAAAGACTACTGGTGGGATTCATTGCCAGCAGTTTTTTACTACAGGAAATTCTAAAAGAAGTTTCTCAAGCTGAAGAAAAATGACACCAGATGGTAATTTTCATCTAAAGAAAGAAATGAAGAGCATTGAAAATTGTTAATATATGGGTAAGTATAAAATATTATATTATTTCTTTTAATTTCTTTAAAGTATATATGATTATTCAATGCAAATTCTAGCATATTGCAGGGTTTGTAATATGAAGATGTAACATAGATGATGGCAGCAAAAAGGACAGAATGAAAGTAGATGTGTATATATACAGTTGCAATGCTTCTACATTTTAGGTACATTGGTAAAATATCAATTCACATATACTGTGAAAAGTAAGTACTGTATACTATGTTCTTTCAGGCAAACAATACAATAACACAAATAGATACATCTAAATAGCCAATAAAGTAAAATGGATTTCTAAAATATTTTAATTAATTCAAAATTAATTTATAATTAATCAGAAAAGAAAGAAAACAAAACAAAAAACAGAGAAAACAAATCAAAAATAAATGATAAAAAGGTAGACATAGGGCCGAGCCCGTGGTGCACTCGGGAGAGTGTGGCACTGGGAGTGCAGCAGCGCTCCCGCCTCGGGTTCAGATCCTATATAGGGATGGCCGGTGCGCTCACTGGCTGAGCACGATGCAGCTGGTCTCAAAAAAAGACAAAAAAAAAAAAGGTAGACATAAATGTTAGTGGATTAAAAACTCCTATTAAAAGATAAAGACTCCCTCTCCCTCTCTCTCTTCCCCTCTACTCCTGCATCCCACCTCAATCCCCTTGTACAGAGAAATCTATACTGGTTACTTTTACTTTCTTCCTGCCTTGACTTCTTAAAAAGCACTCAAGCCCTAATGCTTGAGTAGACCCCTGTTCTTACCACTCTACAGGAATTGATATTTTATAACATGGCAGCTCCCTCTTATTCAGTTGTCAATTCTCAGAACTCAATTTAACTCTATAGCATGTATCATTACTGATCAACCTCTTCTTAATCCAGTGTCTCTTTCTCTCCCTCTCAATTTTTTCTCTAAATGTTCATGCTCATTGATTCTCTTACCTCATGTCTCTCCTTTTATATTTCCTCTAGTTCATTCTAGCCTCTAGATATAGGTGTTCCTAAAACATCTTTCTTCCATTGGCCTTTCTTTACTTTCTTTCTTATTTCTCCTACCTGGCCATCTCTTTCTCTGCCCAGACTCAATCATCTCTGCAATGTGGTGACAATGAAATAGAAATTTCTTGACTGTTTCTTCATTCAGGATATTTTTCAAATGTCAAAAATGCCACATATTTACTTGACATCTGAAGCCTATATAATTTATTTCAGTCAGAAACATGGAATAAATTATTAAAGAGTTATTTTATTTATCTCCAGGTTAGTATCTCCAAAGCTCAGTCTTTAGTATGTTTCTTTATTCAAAAATCTTTGATGGTTTCCCAGTGGGCACCAAGCAAAAATCCAATATAGGTAACGTCACCTTTTAAGATATCATTGAGATATACAACACATTGGCTCACTCAGTGCTTCTCTAACCACTAGTGTGATTTCCTGCCAAATTTTCTTGCATCTGGGTCTCTGTACATGACTTAGCTTCGAAAAATGGATTCCTTTTCAGGACTTGGAAAGAAGAAATGAGAACATCAAATGGTAGGCATTTGGCTCTTCAGCAAATGTGGAGATAGCTGCATGTTGCAACTATAAACAAATTTCTATTGCCAGTCAACCCCTATTTTTGTTGATGGAGCTGCAATGGCAGCTCCTTTTACATGAGTCTCTTTCCCATTTATGTCATAAAAAGCTAAAGCTGCTTCCTGTAGTGACTACTGTGGCAGTTATTCCCTTGCTAAACCAATTTTGCAATGTGATTCTGGGGCTATGAAATAACTCTGAAAGCATAGTCGAGAGCACCTCCCCCAGGCTATCTAATGATGCTGTGAAATATGTAATCATCTGTTTAATTCCCTCTCTCCTTAAACTAACTAGAGTCAACTTTGTTGTTTATAACCAAACCCTACCTGCAAAATTTATCCCTCACCTACCTGCAAGACCATATTTATTTTTAGATGCCCATATACAACAAAAGCTCCAGGAAAATTTAGCAACTTTCTGTTCCCCTTTTCGGCACTTGTTTCTACTTTCATATCTTTGTTCAAACCATTTTTTCTATATGGCAAAGCTTAACTCTTCCTCTCCCAATTTCCACATATAGTAATAATCTCTTATCCATGTGGGATATGTTCCAAAAACTTAGTGGATGCTCGAAACTACAGATAGTACTTATCCTTATGTACACTATGTTTTTTCCCACATATACATACCTGTGATAAAGTCTAATTTATAAATTAGGCACATTAAGAGATGAGCAATGATAACTAATATAATAAAATAGAAAAATTATAACAATATACTGTAATTAAAGTTATGTGAATGTGGTTTCTCTCTCTCAAAATATCTTATTGTACTGTATTCACTCTTCTTTTTGTGATGGTGTGAGATGATAAATGCCTATGTGATGAGATAAAGTGAGGTAAATGACATAGGAATTTTTACATAATGTTAGGCTACCGTAGGGGCCAAGGGAAAATTTCCTCTTCACCCCTGCAGGTTCATTAATAAAATCACTGACAAATTTAGGTTAACATGAATAAAAGGCATTACAAATTTTATTATTTTAATGTGCTAGGAATGGGAAATGTACAGAGGAATTGCAAAAGAGTAATTTCTCAATATTTCAGTGGGGTGTAAAACTTATCTGTCAGTTTTCATAAGAGAGAAAGAAGGAGGGGGGAGATACGAGCCCCAGAACAATGGCCTGAGACCAGGTTTCCCTGGAGCTCTGGGGGAGGTGGCTTCACAGGTGAAAGAAGGAAGGCAGAAGTTAAAGTAAGCAGAGACTGTCTTGTTATGCAGGTGAAAATATTTCAGGTAAAGTACCAACTGTCCCAAAAGAACAGAAGATAGCCAAAGGAGGGGCCTCAGAGGAAGCCTGGCTATTTTCATATACGGATTTAAATTTCTTTCCATAAAATAAAGCCTTCTAACTGATTTTGTTTTTCCGATCTCCCTGAACTAGTCACCTTAAAGTATGCCAAAGAAGTATATTTTGTGCTGAAATATTTTGCTTTCCCACACTACTATTTATCATCTGATGATACATGAGAAGGAGGATCATCAGCTTTGGGTGATCCTGGATCACTGAGCCATGATGATGTCATGTCAATGGTTGGATGTCAGGATCGCCTGATGTCAACGACTAACAGTGGTATAGCGTATCCAGTATACATTGGACAAAGGGATTATTCATGTCCAAGAGGGACAGAACAGGACAGTGTGAAATTTCATCACACTACTCATAACAGCACACAAAAACTTATAAATTGTTTATTTCTGGAATTTTCCATTAAATATTTTCAGACTGCAGTTAACATGGTTAATTGAAAACAAAACTGCAAATAATGAACTACCATATTCAACACTTCCCCACGCTACAAAGCTTAAATGCTACTTCTTCCATAAACTTCACTAATATCCCCAGCCAGAATAACATCCTCCTTTCTACTTTCCACAGCATTTTACTTATATATTATTTTACCCCCTCTTTTAAATATTTCTTTTATCTGCACTTAACTATGAATGTTTGAAAGGCAGATGCAATCTAATTCCTGCTTGCAGTTTTTTTTCTTAATCACCCAGCAAACCATCCATTTATTTTACCAAGAAATAATCCAAATGGTGCCAGTCAATCTAAGCCTTTCCTTCCTGGATGAAGTCCAGAGGATAGGAAACTCCATCCTCCCTTTGTTAAATAGCAATTGGAAGAGCCATTATGGCATGCCTTTGGACCACCTAATACATAATTAGCTTGATTCACTCTGGATAACAGCCTTTCAACTTTTTGTATAAACTACAAAATTTACCTGATTAAAGACATAGGATCTTAGAGACTGAAGGTCTTGGATACTTCAGCTTACCATCCATTTTTAGCTCTTTCTGGTTATTGGATGCCACACCCTTTTATAATCATGCAGAAAATATCACAAAAATAGGAGTTTAATTGGAAAATCAACAATCTGAAGAAACCTGAATTTAATTCTGGGTATAGTATTTCTGATGTAAAAAAATATCTTTTTGCTTTAAGCAATATCTTCTCTTGTTGAAATGACAGATGGTTGTGTTTGTTACTTTTGCTTCCAGTTAAAACATCAGAGAAAAAGTGAATCCAAAGCATGTTCTATAAGGTCAAGCGCTAAGGTTTGGCTTCAATACTTTAGCTAGTCCATGAATAAAAATGCAATGAGTTGTGCAAAGTTAGACCTCAGTAAATATTTGAAGATTGAATGCATGAAAGAGAGGAAGGAAGGAAGGAAGGAAGGAGAAAAGAAAAGAGAAGGGAGAAAAAGAAAGGAATAGAAAATAAAAGAGAAAGACAAAATTCCAGAGATGAAACAAGCCACTGAGAGAGTTTTTAGGAAGCAAATGTACCCTTCAAAGAGCATCATTGAGGAGACTACTTGATGCACCTGGACATTTAGGTGACTCTGAATCAGGATCAATCAATTCCAAAAAAAGGTGCATTTTACTGATTTTTATTCTGTACCAGCTTTGACATGCTGGGAATAAAGTAGACCAAATGAGAGAATCAAAGGAGATAAAGCCTGTTTATTGAGTACGTTAAACATTACCAAACACAATATAAACGCAAAGAAGTCTATAATTGAAATAAAAGTACGTATGCCAGGGAAGCAATTCTCAATTAGTTTCACTTTGTCAATAGCCAATAAGATTCAGCATTGCGTAAGATTATGTGGTAAATCTCACTTTCTTTGGGAGCCTAGATTTGGTCTAAAAACTTAATGAAGTTTTTTGACATGCACCTTGGTAGAAAGCTTTCCCCATTTATTTTTAGAGAAACTCTCCTTATGTCAAAGCAAACTTTTTTGTTCATTTGAAATTTCCTGTTTTGAAAAACCTCAGCTGAGATAGCAAAAGTACCAACACTTCCTTTCTAAAAAAAATAGTGTTGGTACCTGGGGCAGTATATGTTATGCAAAATATTCGCTATAGCAGCCAAAATGAGAATCCTCTTTTTAATAGTTTCCAGAGGCTTAGACCATGGTTTGAACTGTAATCACCTGCAGGGGGAAATTTAAAGATCAAAACTATCCATTTGCTTCCTGAACCCAAATCTAGCATTTTCTCTGCAGGAAACTGACTTTGATTTCTCCCCCAAAATATTTAAGTTTCATTGTAGCATAGCAATGCCAAGGAAAGTAAGATAGCACAAAACATTTAAAACTTGACATATAAACAATAGTTTATATATAGACAAATTTATAGTTCTTATGAATTAATGAATAATTGTAACTCATTTTCTTTGGAATTATTAAAATGACTCATTGAAAAACATGCTTTCAAGTGATTTTTTTAGTTATACAGTACATAACAGAAAAATTCTGGGTTTTGTTAGCTTTGGTGTACATCAGTAACATTATACAGTTATTTGTTTTACGGGTGTCCCTGTGAACCCAAAATATTGAGTCTCTACAAAGATCACCTGATACATAGCTTGATAGAGAAATATTCACATTTGGGAATGTGATGCTACAGTACTTATAATCTCAGTGGCTATAAGATGTTTAACAGAAAAATAACTTTCTCTAAATCTGATTCTTATTCTACTAGTGAATAAACTCCATTTCTAACCAAAACTGTGATAGAGGCAATAGGATAATGGAAATTATAAATCCTTCTTGAAAAACATTACTTTCCTTTATTAAATTAAACATGTCTTGCTTCTCCATTTATCTTGGCCTTCTTGGTCTTTTCTGAGTTAATCTTTTTCCTTATGTAAATCCTTTAGTTAGCTTTCTAATCTAGTATAAAAAAAGTCTAGATGTAAGATACTAGAAGCAATATAGAATTAATATTTATATGTTCCATTTACACCTTTTTCATGCTAAGCCCATGCAAAATTTTTTGATACCAAAACAATTTTGCATTATTATTAAAGTAATTTTATTATTGAAGTTTGATTTTAGATATCTAAGTCATTTAATTAAAAAAAGAAACTTTAGGGGCCGGCCCCGTGGCTCTCTTGGGAGAGTGCGGCACTGGAAGCACTGAGGCCGTGGGTTTGGATACTATGTAGGGATGGCCGGTGCACTCACTGGCTGAGCGTGGTGCAGACAACACCATTGCAAGGGTTGTGATCCCCTTACCAGTCAAAAAAAAAAAAGAAAGAAAGAAACTTTGGTATACATACTTCAGGATATTATGTGGAATATCAACTAATTAGATAGCCATTTATGGGTAGTATAGTCAGTGAATTATTAGAATGTGTAAAATAACAATGAATTAAATAGGTAATAAAAGAAATAACTACCTTCTGGCTGAAATAGTGCTTTAGTAATAAACAGTAAACAATCTGAGGAAAAATGAATTGATGCCAAAAAGAATAAAGTTGCTAGTGGTAAGATAAAAAAAAGAAAGAAAGAAAAGAAAGAACTAGGCTGATTTTACAGTTACTGATGTTCACAAGTTTAATTAAAAATAGAGGATTCTTTACATGGATGCATAAAATTTTTTGCACACATTAGGTTATGGTCATTGGGTTATGGTCCCAGCCCCATCAGAAAAGACTGTTCAAAGTGCAAATACTTAAATGATATTGCAAGACCCCAAAATATTCACCATGATGTGATAATCAAAAGGCTTATTAATATAGGCTTAAAATTGTCTCAAATAGTTGGCATTGTAAGTCCACCTAAAATGAGGAACCCAAATGAAGACAAGAGAGAAAATAATGAAGAGTCTCTGAATTTTGCATACATTTGTAAATTCAAGGATGTATGTCTAGAATCTAGAACATCTGGGGTGGAGTATGTGTGGTTTCCCCTACTGACCCAGACAGTGTGGTAATAAATGAAAATGTTGTAGATCCAAATTCCCTTAGTTTCACCTGCTGCTGTACATCTCTGCTTGGAGAAAACCATTCTTCAGGAAAAGGCTGAGGCTGGGCCCAGCCCCATCCTGACAGCGTGCTGATTAGAAGGTCCTCTTTGCCCTTATGGTTGCTAGTAGGGTTCAACCTACTCCTCAGGGGTAAAAACAGGGTGTCACTAGTGACACAACCTAAATTTCACAATCTAAAAATATGATAGCTGTCTTAAAGGCCACCCTTTCCTACCTATTATAATATTGGGCAGAAAACTTTGAAAGTAAAAGAATTGTTAAAACACCTCTAAAGCAAATACCGAAATACTATTTTTTTTTCTAGTAATGAACGTTTTAAAGCTCAAGACCATTTGACAATAGTCTGAAATGAGAGAAGTAGATGACTTAAATGCAGTATCTGTGACTTAAAACAAAGAACATCATGGAGCTAAAAAAAACTCATAGTATATTTGATAAATTAACTACAAGCTGATCTTCCTCATGTGTTATCTTTACTAGCACTAGTAATCTCTAGCATACTATGAAGAACGATTGGAGATAGAAGAGGTTGGATTCAAGAACATTTACTAAGAGTCTAGACCAGAGAAGTCATGGAGGAAACAGAGAACAGAAATGTGATGGAGTAAAAGGACTCAAGCCTGTTTCAGAAGTAGAGTGATGAGAATTGGTGGCCTTTAGATTTGGTGAGTAAGAAAAATGGACACAGAAAGAAGACTCCAGAAGCTGCTAGTTTGATTAGCAGAGTCAATACTGATGCTATCAATTAATCTAGGAAAAACTCAGGAAAAAATAAGCTTTTGGTTGGAAAAGAAGATTTAAAAAATTATATTTTAGGCCAATTCATGTGGGAAATCTAATTTTCAAGTGTGAAAGACATTGTAAACCATCAATGCAAGGATAAAGACGTTGGTGGATTGAAATCACTAAACAGAGATTTTTGGAAGAGAGGAGAGAGGAAGGAAAGCACTAAGAAAAATTAACGGGTGTGATATTAGCAGAGGAAAATAGTTCAGGAAGAAAGGATGCTCAGCAATACCACATGACACTAAGAAATTACATGAGAGGAAGTCTGAGTAGTAGTTATTAGACTTTCTAATCTAATATGATTAGAATTGATGACTTTTAGAAAAATATGTACAATCAGTTGTAGGGACTGCTAGATTATTGTAAATCAAGAAGTAAGTTGGTGTTGAAAGAGTTGAGACAGATTATGTAGACTGTTCCTTCAAGACACTAGCAAGAGATGGGAAAAATAGAAGAGAAGCCTTTAGGGTAGTCAGTATCAAAGGAAGTTGGATGTCTTTGGTTGTCTTTGTGTGTGTTTTGTTGGCTTGTTTTTGTTTTGTTTTCCTTTTGCTTTTCTTTTTAGGAGTGGCTTGAGTTTTTGTGAACTGACAGAAACCAGCAAAGAGGAAATTGAAGATTTTACAAAAAAAGGAGGGCTGGCCAGTTAGCTCACTTGGTGGTGCTGACAACACACTAAGGTCAAGGGTCCGATCCACTATCATCCAGCCACCAAAAAAAGAAAAACAACAACAACAACAAAATAAACAAAGAAAGGAGATTTTAATGGAAAACATGGGGGAGGGGGCATAGAAAAAAGTCCAATTTTAGAAAAAAATAAAATTTATTTATCTATTTATCTATTAATTAATTTATTTATTTTATGAAAGTAAAGGTTGGGTGTATAATAAGTTTTAGTATGGTGTGTTAGTTTAGGTGCCTCCCATACCAGGCCCTGAGGAAGAATTTAGCTACAGAAAACACAAGGACAGTAAAGCGTATGTTTATGACCATGGTACAGGGTCCTGCTCGATGGGGACACTTACAAATGATGTAAATCATCCTTTAGGATTGTTTCACCAAATGTGGAAGATAGGGCACTTAGCCACCAACTTCTGCTTTGTATTAGTTGAAAGTTGACCTCAGGAGCATTAAATATATCCCCTCCCACATTTCTGGCTGCCAGAATTTGGGTTGAGGAAACTCCTCTGGCTCCTTATAAGGCTTTAAGCCTAAGTGCTTGAAGTGAAAGCTGTCAGCTCCTTTCAGAATGATCTACAGCCACAGGTGAGCTCAGAGTGGGATGGCGAGGATTTGGGGCAGGACATTAAAGCTTCTACTGCAGTTCTAACTGGCAACTCTAGTGTATATAGTATATGCACCCCAGACTCCAGTAGAATAACTGCCCTTCACGGAACATGCTCCCTGTGGTACAAATTCCTTTCTCTGCATATGCCATACTCTCCACCAGGAATCCCTTCCCTTCCACTATGTCAAGGGATTCCCTACCACTGTTCATTCATCGAAGTAGACCAAGAAATGTCTCCTCACCCCACCTCCCACCCCCCACGCCACACACACTCCCCAGGGCCTTTTTTTCTATCTCCCATCTCTTGGAGAGATTTTACGAACACAAGTGAAAACAATAACAAAAACTATAATAGTGCACCTGAGTCATGCTTTGAAAGGCTGCTCAATAATAGGCAAGAGAAAGTTTTATTTACCTTTCTGCTGTTTCATTGTGCAGAATTTGAAAGATTCAAAGCATCCTTAGGGAGTACCTGATGTCTCTGTCCCTCCACTATAGAGGAGGGTAGTCAAGAGAGGGCAAAAATGATCCAGAGGATCATTGGGGAGAAAAGAAAAAAGATCCCAGAGTGTGAAGGCAACTCATGGATGTTTATCTGAGATGGGCTCTATACAACTATTGGGGACTTGGTACGGAGAGGAAGGATACTCTTTGCAGCTTACTCTGGACTCTGTGTGCATAAATAATTGGCTAAGATACAATTATCTTCGCTAGATATTATGGGCACACATAATGGGCTACATATGCATTTAACCAGTTTTATATGGTGCATGTCCTATGTGCCAGGCAGCGTGCTGTATGCTGGGGACAGAATAGAGAATATGCAGACATGGTCCAAACCTCATGGTATTTATAGTCAAAAAAGATTAGAAAATACTCTGTTTAAGATACCTTCTCCTGCTTCTCATATTCCCCATCAGTTTTATTGCCTCTTGAGTCATTTTTTTACATCTTGCCTAGTAACTATTTGTATGCATGCCTAGCCTCTCCGAACAGATTAAGAGCTCCCTGAGGGCAAAGACTGTTTCTTTTCTCACACAATTACTCACAGACTGACTCTGACTGACTTACTGAAGGCAGGAGATGACTGAGTGAGAGTAATTTGAAGTCTAGATACAAGCACTATAAGCCTGTAGCGTGTTTGACCCAATCTGCTCAACTACATCCAGAACTGTGGGAAAAGGTTCTTTGCCTAAAGGAGAAATCCCTCCTCTTACTTTATATCTTCAAAGAAACATATTTAATGATCAAAGTCATATCTGTTCCACTTATTTTGGGGAACAACATTACATTGAAGTTGAAGCTTTAAAAATGATGGGGAAAAGTTAATCTTTAGGCCACTGCTTCTAAGTTTGTGGGAATAAATATTCAAAGGAAATTCTTAAGTAAAGCATTTCAAACTTTCTAAAACTGTGTGATTCCATAAGCAGATATAATATTAGGTAGTAACAGAGGGACTGAAGCTCAGTAGAATGTCAAAAAGGACAAGGACTTTGGACTCAGATGGAGTGAACATAGTCACTTATTAACTTTATGAATTTAAATAAGTAAATTAATCTTTCTGGGCCTCAGTTTCATCTTTAAACTGGTGATGTTGATACCTCCTTCAAAAATGTATAAGGATTCATTGAGATCATGTATGTAGAGTACCTCAAATGTAACTATAACACATAGTTATCATAAATGACCCCTAGAATCTATTTATTTCAATAGCAGATGTGACAAATATTTTAATATTTGTTTAAATTCACAACTAATTAAGGTAATAGGACTTCTCTGGAAAGCTAATATTGTACAAATAAATAATAGACATAGCAAAAACAAAGCAAAACAAAACACACACATAACCATGGGGAAATGACAAAATACAGTTAAAATATTGTTTTACTTGAAAAAAATAAAGGGGCCAATATGTTTATGAAAAAATCGGAAGATTATTATTATAAATACCTTTTAAAATTTTTAATTAAAATCAATGGAAAAGGCTTAAATTAAAAACTTTCAACTTTCAAAATTTCTTTGAGGAAGAAAAATTAACCGAAATAGTACTTTGTCTATAAGAAAAAATGAATCCATGGAGATTTCTCAGAAAGCACTAGTTATATAAACTTTTTCTAATCCCCCTCTTGAAAGAAACCAGAAATAGTTGCTTATTAATTTTTATTCCCTCTGACTCATCGTAAAATCAATCAAACCATGTTTCTTGCTAGATTTATGGTTTTCAGAGCAAGCAGAGACAAATCAATTCCAGTGTACATGTGGGAAGTATCAGTGCATACCTTAGCAAAGATACAGAATTGGTATCTGTTAGTCCACACATACATCCTCTCAAAGACTGTAAAATGAATACGTCAGGATGCTACAAAATAGAAACACACACACTCACACACATACATATTTGCACTCACATTTTTAAGCCCTCACAGCCCTTAGTAACTTTCTGATGTCACCCATTATAAAATACCTCATATTACAATTGAAAATGCAAATTTTTATCTCCTTTTATACTACAAACTACTTGTTCTATTTTCTGTTATGCCAACATCAGGAACGAATCTCTAATATAGCTCAAGAAAAAAAAAGAAAACTAATTTTTTGAGTCTATAATATGTGCTAAATACTAACCTTGGAGATTTTCATAATATCTCATTAAATATATTACTGAATTCAATTTTTTAAAGTGATGTAAGTCTCTTTGGCCTCTTACAAAAGCCGAGATGATGTCCTTTCTGCTGTGCCTAAGCCCAAGCAAAAACATCCTTGTATTCTTCATGGGATACAAGCTACTGCACAGTACTGTAATAGTTATAATAAGTTATAATAATAAGTTTTAATAAGCAGCCATTAATGGCAAAATTCCATCCTCTCCCAAGTAAAGTCTGAAACACAGACCAACTCATGAGTGAAAGGGTTCATACTAATTAAAGGTATTTCTGTTTTAAGTTACAAAATAGGACATTTAGCAGAAAGGAAATATCTAAAAAATAAGTATCATTAAAATGATGAGCCTGTAAGTGTCATCCTGTATCAGCCTTAAGATTCTATTTCCTTGCTAACTTACATGTTATAGGTGATTATGATAAAGAAGTTGAATCATATATGATAAACTGAGACTGGAAGGACACAACTGACACCAGGAAAGGGAAAGTTAAATGTGGGATTCTGAGTTCTGTTCAAATTGAAGAAAACCAGTGGGGAGACTAAAGCGCCTCTCTTTACTGAAGCAGCAGTTTGAAGTACTCTTGTGTAGTATAATAGAATAATTGACCCAATTAGGGCCCTATTCATCAGAAATTAGATTTCTGCAGGTGCCAAGCACAAAGGCTTTTATGGGCCTCCTCAGCTTCTCACTAGCAACATTGGGAAATTGCAGTCACAACAAAACTGCAAAATTTGCAATTTAACATCTTTCCTCAAGGTATCTGCTGAACCTTACTTTAATTTTAAAGACGGTTGAAAGGGACACAGCTTAGGTGTGTTTTCTGGCAAGACAGCCCTTTTCCTGTAAGCCTATGGCAGGCCATCATCTTTAACCCAGCTTTAAAGAAACATGTTCAAAAGCGACAACTGAAGCCTGACTGAATATTCACCTTTTACAGAGCATTTCCTTCCAAAGTCTGTTCAATTCAGGTCATCTCTTTTGAGATTAATATTATATTCACTATTTAAAGTCATAAAACCCAGAATGGTCTCAGTCAGATCCTTTTGATGCCATTTCTTCAGATGCAATTCATATTACACAATTAAATGTTTTTTAAAGTTGGGTCTGAGATTCTCAAAGACAAACACTGATGGCACTTCAAATTTTCCTGGAAGTATAGGATAGGGAAGAGGGAAGAAAGCCCCTTCCTTGAAGATCAAGGGATTGCTGAGTGAATTTCAACCCTTGAGTTTTTCTAGGAAAATGTTCCCTTTTACTGCAGAGTATGAAGAAATGTTCTCCTCTGACTTCCCTGTCCTTTCCACCTTGAATACACATGTACTCACTCCAATTTTTATTATTTTCTTTTGGGAATGTATTATAATTTGAATTATTGTGTGTGTGCTTACTTATATATGATTTCTGTAACTTTCATTAAAATTAATGTCCCAGGGAGATAAAGGCATTGGCTCACTTACTGCTGGGTTCTCTATCCCTAGTGCCTAGATATGTGCAGGACACATGGTAGATTTTCAGTACACGTTTCTTTAATGAATGAATAAAATAAACTGTTATAAAATAAAATAAATTTTATTTTCATTACAGAAATTTAAAATTAGCACATTAAAGGTGTGCTGACACTAAAACAACCAACACTCCTACCCTGCTTCAGAGGTTCAAAAGGAATATATTAAATCCTGGAACTCGACAGTACAGGGCAGAAGTTAGCTTTAAGCCAGATCGTGGCTTCTCTCCATTTTTCAAGTAGGCTTCTTTAGTGTTGGCTTCATTCTCAGGATGAACAATATGTCAGAAGCAGCTCCAGCTCCTGTTAACTCTGCATCTAACCAAAAAGAGAAATTTTCCTTTCTTATAGTTTAAAAAGAGTCCAGGAAATTTTGTCTTATTGGCATTGAGTTGCTTAACTTGTGTTGTGTGCCTTCCCTGAACCAGTCACTGTGATCAGGAAGCTGGAACGTGGTGTTGACATGCTTTAAGTCACATGCCTCACCCCTGGATCCTGGAGTAGAGTCAGCTTTACCCAGTGCCCATGAACATGGAGTGGGAAAAGTCAAGTTCCCCCAAAACAAGATCAGGGTACTAATACAGGCAAGAAGTGTGGTAGCTGGAAGCAAAACTGTAAATGCCAATTATAACCCCGAAAATCCAAATTAGCGGGCATCCTTTAGTCCTTATCTTAATCAAATGCTCTGCAGCATATGCTTAAGTTTAGTTTTCCTTCCATTTTGAAATTTTCTCTTGTTTGGCTTTGTCCTAACTCTTAAAACTCTACAATGTTTCTCATGGCTGCTTTTGATTCACATATTCAGTTACTTTTATGTTACCTTCCCTTTAAATGTTGATATGCTTCAGGATTTTTTCTCATACTCCTTCTGTCATTCTTTACAGATTTAGAATAAATCTCTTTTACAATTATTTAATCCACATTAAATTATTATTAAATAATTAAATGATTAATTAATTAATTAATTAATTGATTGATTAATTAATTAATTTATTATTTAATACCATCAACTAAATTCTAAATTCCTAAATCTTTGTCTCCAGGTCAGGACTTTTTCCAGTGCTACAGGTGCTATATATGAAATTGTCCACGAGACCTTGCCACAACTGAAATGAAATATTTTCTAAACTAAATATTTTATCTCTCTCCTTCCTCCAGCCCTACTCTGACTATGACCCAATTTCTCCCACTATGTTGGTTACACTTAATTGGACTCAGCAGAGCTAAAACCCTACCTCAACTTCAAACTTCCCAACCAACAAACAGACACCAAATTCTGCCAATTCTACTTTGTAAAGATATCTTCAGTACATCTATCATCTCCTTTTTATCTACATCATTATTGCCACTGTCTTGGATAAAACCACTATTTTTTTCTTGCTTAGGCTACTGGGAGAGCCTCATAACTTGTCTCCATACTTTGGTCTTCCTTTTTTCCTCCCAAACATCTTCCATATTTTTATTCAGAATATTTTTTAAAGTATAGATCTGATCACATTCCTTCAATAGTTCCCACTGCCTACTCAACAGGATATAAATTCTTAGTAGGACATAAAAGACTATTTTCTCTACAGCCTTGCCTGCTTTCCAGCCTCATGTCTTGCTGTTCCTTATAGACATTCTGTTACTCTCACATTTTCACCTGCTCTTTGGCTATTCATTGTTCTCCAGTAGCAATGTAATTCCCTCTCCCTGCTCCTCATCCATTAGGAAATTCCTACTCATCCTCAGAGGTCAGCTCAACTGCCAATGGACTTCTCCTGGGACAGACTTTGGTACCTGTAGAGAATTGAATAGTCTATCTGCCCTGGTCCAATATCATCTTCTGCAAACTTCTCTAATGCCATTTATTCTATTATTGCAAGTATTTGTGTGTTTTATCTCTACATTAATATGAGAACTTTTTAAAGGCAGGTACTGTGTCTTGTTCACCTTTGTGTCCTACAACTTGAGAGAGGACATTGTACAGAGAATGGACATGCTTGTGGGATGGATAATAGAACGAGCAAGATGCTGTGAGATGTACAGGTAAGGTATCATCATTTGTTTTGTTTTACATAAATGAAAACACTGAGATTTTTAAGTCCCTAGTTTAAACCCACTTGAACAATGCTCAATAGATAAACTAAGATAACATTTTTGCTATGATTTTGACAATTTGCAGTTAATACCATCTCTGTTGAACCAGAAATTCTAAACCTGGGTCAATGGACAGTTGAGAAGGGTCTCCCTAAAGTTGTGTGCAGAAATTTCATGTACATGAAACCTTCTGGAAAGAGGTTCTGTAGGTTTTAACAATCTCAGAAGGGATCCATATCCTATTAAGCTTGAGAACTACTCTCCTAGATCTAATTTTCCCCACAAAAAGATACTCTATGGATCTGATGGTCATCATATCTGTGTTATAGCACTCATATGAAACCATACCATATTTCTTTTCCTATTAAATTCTTTTCTTCTTTTTAAAAAAAAATATTATCAGGAATAGCAATATTTTGGAGGGAAACTAATGTAAATTAATTACCATAAAATTTAATATTGTAAATGGTTCACACACTTTTTTTGCATTACAGACATCACAACCAACATTGTATCAGACATGCATTTTAGATAAAGAAAATAGAGGTGATATTACAATCACATTTATGATTTAGATATATTTTGTAACATTTTTAAATAAAGTACCTCGAGGCAGCAACACAGTAAAGAGACTCTGGCTTCGAGGGACACAGACCTGGATCCAAAACCCCAGCTTTAAAGTTCACAGACCCAGCTTTAAATTCCACACTCTTGCATGTGACTTTGGGCAAATTAGTTTACTTCTCCATACCTTAATATCCCACTTGTGCAAAATATAGAAAATAATAGTGCTGACTTTACATTGTTATTATGAGGATGAAATGAGCTGTTCATGGTAAAACATTTTGCTCAGTGCTTTGGGCTTTGTAAGTTCTCAATACTCACTATATTTCTTATTATGATATATTATTTTTAAGATACTTTATAAAAAGAAAACCAGAAATCTACATAACATTTCCAGAACAGTTTAAATGTACTAGCATGCCCTTAACTGTTATACACAGAAAACAGCCAGCCAATTGCCGTTCACAGCCCTCAGCTATGCAAGACCTTGGAGGGCTCTTCGCCCACATTTTGAGTAAACTGGGAAGTGTTGAACAATTCTTTCCCAGAAGTCTTTAAACAGGCATAGGTACTACACAAAGTAACCATTCAGTAAACTGCCTGGTTGACTGATTAACTCTGGTGTATTAGTTTTCTATTGCTGTGTAACAAGTTACCACAATTCATCAGCTTTTAGAACAAAATGTGTTTACTTTTTCTGTGAGTGAGGATTCCAAGCAGAGCTTAGCTGGATCCTCTGCTCAAGGTCTCACAGGGCTGCAGTCAAAGTTCAGCCAGGCTACAGTCCTTTCTAGAGCTCAAGATCCTTTTTTAAGCTCATGTGGATGTTGGCAGAATTCAGCTTCTTGCAGTTACAAGACTGATGTTCCCATTTTCTCGCTACCTGTGAGCCAGTGATTGCTCTCAGTTACCAGAGGCCACTCTCAGGTCCTGCCTATGGCCTCCTCTCACTACATATCAGTTTCCTTTTTAAAGACCAACAGAAGAATCTTTCTGAACTCAAGGAAGGCTCTAATTCTTTTTTTAAAGGGCTTACCTGATTAGGTCAGTCCCATCCACGGTAATCCCCTTTTGATTAACTCAAAGTCCACTGATTAAGAGCCTTAATTGTACCTGAAAAATCCCTTCACCTTTGCCATATAATTTAACATAACCACAGGACCTAGGCATACTTGAGGGAATGGGATTATTCAAGGTCATGGGTCCTTGGGAGTCATTTTAGAATTCTATCTACCACATCTGAGCACACCTAGACTAAATAATGCTTCTCCGTTCTCAATTCATATCACTGGGGTGATCTCAGAAATTGCATGATCAAGCTGAGATTTGAGGGAATGAGCCAAATGAACTAAGGAGTCTGGGTATATCTCCAGATTTATTTAACAAATAGCTTATTGTCTTAATGATTTGTTAAATTCCTATGTTAATTATTTTTTAAAGTCCATGTACGGCAGGTCAGGTGAATCATATATCTGCATGTACAGAAGAACATGTCATTTTTTAAATGAGTAGCATTTTTTTCATTTTCAGCATCATGTTTATCTTTGTAACTATATTCATAGCTAGAATATGAAACTTGCAGGGGCAATGAGTATCAAATTCACTTCTATATTCCAAGGGTTTATATCTCAATATTTAATTAAGGCCCATCCAAGTAAACAGTTCTTATGTCTGATTCTGCTAAATTTGGGACTTCTACCTTGAATGATCTTTGGGTCTCCTATGTCCCTTAAGAGATAGAGACATGAAAAGAACATTTGATGTTTGTTTAAAATATTGTACACATGTCTTTATAAGTTTGACTCCTATTTCTAACAAGAACGTTTTAGCTTTTTGGCAGAAATAAAAAGAAAATATATGTAGTCTTCAGCTTTGCCAAGTCAAAAATGAATTGAAAGCTACTGTTTCTTCAAAACCAGTTGAGGTCAGTGATATCACAGAGCTATTCCTAAGGACTTTGGCTTCTTCAGCAACACCAGGCAGACAAAGGACTGTGAAATAACACTCCCCTTCTACCAGTAGAAGAAAACTGGACTCAGCCCTGTGTGCTGGGCCTTTGCATTCCTCTGGACAGTAGCAGTGGTCTACCTTTCAAACTTCCCACAGAACATTCCCCCTCAGAGTTCCTCTAGTGCAGGTCCCACATCAAAGGCACAGAACAGTAAAAGCAGAGAACTGACATGACCCTGAAGACACTCTCAGTGCCCCAAGTCTATACAGGCACTGGCTTCAATATTGAACTTGTTCAATCTTCAGTGAAGCATGAGGGAAAAACACAGACACACAAAAAGAAATTCATAGAAATCTTTGGACTCCCACATACTAGAAAGACTGCTGGTGATTAATTACTCTCACACTTTTGTTATTTGAAACTAGGTTAGTATTAGAGAAGCATCTTTGCAGATCAAGGCATTACCTAAGGTAGGTGGATATGCTTCAGAGAGTCCAAGAGCAGTCCTGAAACAGCAGGGGGAAAGTCATGCCTTTGTGCATGCAACACAGATATCATCTGGGATCTTCTCTGCTTTTAGAGGCTTAAAGACATTTTACCCAAACTCCAGGTTCAGGACCTGGGGCATGGAATGACCCCAGCCAAACTGTCCGAGCCTTACTGTGCTTTTTGTTCTGTTTTGATCTGGAATCAGGGCAGCCTGCTTTGTGTTGCCCCATCTTCAAACCAGAAGTGAAGCTCTGCCCCTCTCATTTGCCTCCACAAGGAATTCCAATCATAGCAAACATATCATAAGTTTTATTTCTATAATAAAATCTGTGAGGTCATGATAAAGCAGCTCATCTGATTTCACTGGATTTATTTCATTTCCTTTTTATCTCTCTTGTTAGTATCCACACAATTCTGTTATTGCCAAATCTCTGTGTTTATCACATAGGGCCCTCCCTGTTCCATAAAGATCCCTGGTAAATATTGTCCATTCTTTACTTTCCTATAGGGTCCTTCCAAAATCACATGCCTTCCCCAGTTCTCCTGCAATCTTAGAGAATAAACCTTTTCCCTCTGCATTTATGCCTATGTGCACTTTCTCCCTGGAAAAAAAGGGCAAAGCTTTCATTATGTTCTCAATAAGGGTCCATGATCTAAAATGAATACAAACCTTTGCTTTGAGCCTATTTCCATAGAGGAAATGTTTGGAGGCATATTCCATTGCTAAGAAAGATGAATGATGAAACACACAAGAGCTTCCAGTAAGAATCCAGTGTTCACGTTCTATCTGCACCCTTGAAGCCGCAGAGACCCTCTCTAGAGCAAGGTGACTGCACTTCACATCCCTAATCACCATCTTACTGTTCTGGGCCTTCTCCTTGCCTTTTCCCATTGCTCTCCTCCACCTGCAACACTTTCCAGTGTGCCTCTGGAATCTCCTGTACATATTAACAAATAATACACTTTCATCACAACCTCTTCTCAGAATATCCTATCCTAGTGTAGCAATACAGCCTAACAATATGAGAGTGCAGCTTCTAAAACTAGTCTTTCTGTTTCAAGTTTGTACTCTGTTATTTACTAGTACCATGAATTTGGGCAACTTAATTTTTCATGTATAAACTGGAATAATAATAGTATTTGCCTCACAGAGTATTGTGAAGATGGAATGAGTAGATATATGCAGGGAACTCAGAACAGTACCTATCACACAGTAAGTCTACAGAAAGCGTTAGCTCTCATCTTTGTCTTTATTATATCATCCATCTTCATCTCCTGGCCCCACCTGACATGGGCTGTACCATGAAGATACCACTTTTCATGCAGCCCCCTCTGGTGGAGTCTCTCATCTTCCACACCTCTCAAACCAAAAGCCTAGGCAGAGGCCTTTGTCAGAATGCCAACTCATCAACACATTATTTCTACATCCACATACTAACTCAATTTGCAAACCTTTGGTTAAGTTACATGACCTCTTCAGATCTAGTTATCTTCATGTACATTTCTGGGAACAGCTGTTCATTACTCAGAATGTGTCCACATCAAAAATCTTAAACACCAATTCCCTACTTCCTGGGCATGGCTATCTAATCACCCACCCCTCAAGCCACTATGCTTGCACATTGGGCTCATTGAGACCTGAGATTCTGTAGTCTCCCATTTTCTTCTAGTGTATCAGACAACTCTTGGCCCCTGGCCTCCCTTCCTAACCTTGTCAGATGCTGCAACTCATCTATTGTACTGCTCTATCCCCAGCATGCTCAACTCCCTGGGAACACTGCCCTTCTTCAATTTTCTTCAAGCATCAACTCTCCCTAAATTAATGGTACAATTTCTTTTCTCCTTTTTATACAAGAATGGTAAGAGTCCAGGGGAAAAAATACTATTTTGTGAATTTAGGCCACCAAAAATTATTTTTTTAATTTCAATTGGGTTGTCAACACCACTAGTAGTAGTATGTTCGAATAACTTATCCTTTACCCATTCCATTACCAGATTTTCCAAACTTCTGACACCTTCTGCAAAACCTTCTTTCAAGCCCACTCCCATAATTCTCAACAACAACAAAAAATCTCATTTCCAGGCTTGTCAGAGAAAGTGAAGCCATTAATCATGATCTTTCTTAGAGTCTCCTCCCTCCACAAATAAATATTAAGTACATACATAAGCGATGTTATTATTTAACTGTGTTCTATCTCAAAGACTGAGATTGCCCATTTTCTATACTAAACCAAAGCCCCAGGTCAAGTACCTCAACCCACCATTTATTCCTTTACCCAGAAATATTCAAAATCTTCTTATTTCTAGCATTTTCCTTTAAATTTTAATCATATTTAAATATTTCTTGTCCCAAGAAAATAAACAAAAGAATAAATCTTGCCCTGCTGGTGTCTACCTCTAGCTGTAGGTGTCTACTCTCCCTCTTCAGTTGGAACAGGATGCAGGGGGCAGTATAACAGGGGACAGTATGGTGAGGACAGGGACATCCTGCTGAAATTGCTATGGACCTAAACTGAACGTGTATGTGTGGTATCTAGGCAATGGGTTTCAGAACATGAGGGACTTGGGCAATTATGAGCAGCAGGATTATTGTTATTGAATCAGTTATGTGTAAGGCAGCCCAAAGCTATATTACCAAGTTCAAACTGCTTTAGATAAGGAAAGGGAGCCATTTCCCAATTGTGAACATGATTAAATTATCTAGACCCTCTAATTTTCTTTACCTGTAAACTGGGAAAATAAAAACAATTGAAGCTAATCCTGAACACCACAGGCTGGGCTGCCTATATATTCTGACTTCTGAAAGAAGTGGTAGACCCTACCAGACCCAGCATTCTTGGCCCAGGGGATGGTGGTGTTTATGATCAGTTTCATAAGCTACCATGTTTTTTGGAAGCTAGCGTTGGGCACTATCACCCTGTCAATCACAGTTACCAAGTTTACAGGGGTTCCGGTGGTATTTGCCTTGCTTCTGCTTGTGACACTCCTACCTGCCAGATGTACAGAAGCCAGAACTCAAAGCATGTAATGGCCATCCTACAAAGGGGCATGCTCGTCCTGCTCTGCTGTTGTTTCCTTGCTGAGATCTCTTTATCAAGCTCAGCTTAGCCTGCTGCTGTTCTGGCTGGACCCAGATATGTCTGGGCTTACTCAGACCTATTCATGACCTATATTCCAGCACTTCTTGCACCATTTATTTAATGTTACTTAAACATTGCAATGTAATTACTTGCCAACCAGGGAATGATAATGGTCAAGATCAAAAGGTTGCAGAAAACCTTCTCGATGTCCTCAATAACTTCTTGTTTTGCCATCAACTGAACCTTGGGGTGATGGGTTCTTCACTGGCAAAAATCAATACCCAGTTCAGCTTAGCTCTCTTTCTTTTTCTCTGCATCATCTAGAGAGAACAGCAAATCAGCTGCATGAAGAGGCTGGTCCTTTGAGTGTTAGGAGGACTGGGTCTCCTTTTTTACCCTGTCATCTCCAGTGTTCTTATGCATTGCATCAAATGATGGGCCTATGATATTGGCAGCTTCCTGAATGGTTTACTCATCATGGTGCCTCTGGGAGCATGATCTGTCATATATAAACTGGCCTCAATCATGTACACGATGCCTAGTGAGGCTTCAGTGAGGCTGCCAGTGTGCACATTGGGAATATGTTGGATGCTGGGAATGTGGAGCACACAAAGAAATCATCAGCTCTGTTGACCACAAGACTCTTTGCTATAAGCTTTTGTGTCCTGACGTCAAGTGAATGAATCTTGTGGGATACATTTTCACTACTATCTGGAACCTCCTATAGATAGCTGGCCCAGAAAATCTCAAGACTTTCAAATATGAGTAACAAAAGGAAATAAATATGCATCCACTCAAAGAAACTGCAAGGAAAAATGGGGGGAAATGCCAAAAAACTCTACAGACATGTAAATCACGTCAGAAAAGTGTACAAAGTAGATGACAATTATAATTCAATATGTAAAGGAAAAAACCTTAGTGAAGCAATTTCAGCTGTAAAATCAGGCCACAAAGCAGAAATAGAAGAAATAAGAAAAAAGACGGCCAAGCAATACAAGAGGAAAACGAATTGATAGTACTCCAGATAGAAGAAATATACAAAATTTTAGAAACAAAGATTAACTACAAGAAGCATAAGGGAGAACAAACACCACAAAGACCATAGTAAAATTCACAGAATGGCAATGAGAAAAGCAAACCGAATGAACCAGAAAACACAAGAGGAAGGAAGGAAGGAAAAAAAAAGAGGTTTAGAAAGAAAGTTACCAATAGAAAACACTGAAAAGGGGTACCAACATATACAAAATTTGAATACCTAAGAAAGATAAACAAAACAATGAAATAGAAAACATGTATATGTATAAAAATATAATTGAAGAAAACTTCCTATAGATAAAAGAAAACTTGAATCTATGGATTAAAAGATTATTCCAAATCACCAGCAAACTGCAAGACTTGTCCTGGTAGAATTATTGGAATTATTTGGGAAGCTAGACAAAAGTAAATAAATAAATAAAAGGGTGGGAGAGAGAGCAGTTGCACTGGGTTCAGACTTCTCTATGGTAACATTCAACATCAGAAGATAGTGGGGGGAAAAATGTGTTTCCCAAATATGTTATGTCTAGTCAAACTGACCGTCAAGTATAAAGGCTACAAACAAACCACTTTGGACAGACAAGGTCTTAGGTAACATTGTTAGCAGGAATGCTTCCTAAAAAAACTACTAGAAGACAACTTCCAGTTAAAGAAGAGGTAACAGGAAAAACTACAGAAAAAAGACTGAGGTGAGCTGTGGCTATAATTAGCTGCAGATCTCAAAGGAGGAAATAGAGTGATAGAATGGAAAGTGAAAGTTATATGCTTTGACCACCATCATATAACTAATAACACAAAAAGGAGAGGGAATGAAAGGCAGAAAAAATAACAACGGGAGGTAGGTTCTTTGAAGACAAAAAGAGGTAAAGCAGGTAAAGCATTTCGTACACTGCTAATTACACAGTAAGCCCTTAGTAAGCTTTAGAGTATTGTCTCCTATCTCTTCTCATTTTTTCCATATATTTCTTCTTTTCCTCTGCCCTTCCCCCTCCTCTTTCTTTTGTATTATAAAAATTATCATTATCAATACTATTAAATTATGAATTAAGAGAGTCAATCTCAACAAGCTGATACTTGTGAACAAAAATTAAGAAGGCAAGATTTGGAGGAATTCCCTGTCTGATTAAGGCTGCAGTGGCTTTCCACAGTCCTTATCACTGAAGTCCACGTAGCCAAGATGAGGCGTATTGTAAGTTTCCAAGCCCTAAATTGGTGCTTTGAAGTAGAAGATGCATTCATATAGCATTTCTGTTACCTATGATGTTCCCATTAGTCCAGTAATTGCATGAGTACATCTCCTAGATTACGTAATGATCTGTCACACATACACTTACTGATGTAAGCGGAGAGAACCAGCAGTGCTGTTATGTCTCAAGTGTTGGAAAATGCGTTCTAGTACTTATTTTACTCCCTTACCATATATAAGGTCTTAGGTAAATACTTTAATCTACAAGCATACATGTTCATATTCATTAATTCAGAAATCATATATTTGTTATGCTAAATGCTAGTAACACAAAATTCATCTGAAATAATCACAATATTAATACCTTTTATTATAAAAATGGCCTTGAAACTCAGTGTATCTGTCTGAACAATGAAAATGATGGTAACAGCTTATCTACCTAAAGGACTATTGTGAAAACTGTTGTAACAAATAAGTTAAAAATACTTACATAATTGCTATATACTAAAAATATTAGTATTTCTTCTTTTGAAGTTAACTGGATTAAAAGGTCAGGGTCATATAATGGCCTTTGCATTTTAATTTCAGCAATGACATTTACAAAATATTTTAAAATATGATAATGCAAATGATGAAATATGGGGCATCTGAAAGTACAATTTGGGTAATTCATAATGTTTAGAAGCAATGTACAAATAGTAAAAGTTCCATGTCTACCTGCTAATTGTGTGTGGGGGAGGGGGAATGTAGGTTTTGCACTTGGCATAGTGGTATACTGGTGCTTTTCAATATTTATCTACAACATCTATAGGGAATAAAAGCATGCTTATCAAATTTGAAGATGACTTAAAAATGTTAATACAGTGTACATAAAAAATGTCATGACTGTACTTCAAAAGACAGATATAATGTGGTAGATAGACTGAAATAAGATTAAATGTATTAGAAAGAGCCAAGAAGCTCAATATTTAGATTTTAAAATCAGCTGAACAAATATAGGTTGACAGGCACCAAAATGTTCACTTCGTGTAAAAAGAAAAAAGACTTGATAGAGTTTAATATGTGTGTAGTTGGCTACATTCCTATCTGTGCCCCTAAATATTCCCTCAAGAGAATCTTAGACTGCAGTCTTAGAAACATATTGCCCAGGTAACAGAAAGAAACAATCCCACGTACTCTTCACTGGTCAGACAACCTAATGAAGAGTTGGAAGAATGAGGAATTTTCAACCTGAAGGAGAAAATTCTATAGGAAGATGCAGTATTTGTCTTCAAACAATTAACAGCATTATGTTGGAAAATAGTTTGAATTTATTCTTTACTGCTTGAAAAGAAAAGTGAGGTCTGATAGGCTGATGTTATAGGAACAAGGGTTTCGCTAACACAGGAAAGAAAGTACTTTCTAACATAGAGAACTCCCCAAGAATAAAACATGTTATTCTAGGAGAGAGCAGGCTCCCTGTCCTGGACACATTAAAAGAAGTAGAATGCACAATCCCTTTCTCTGATGTTGTAAGAGGTTTTTTCTACCTGAAGAGACCTTAGAGTTAATTTCAAAAATCCCCTTCAAATTAAAATTCTGTGAATCTTGAGTCTCCATGGAGTTCCTACTCCAAAGAAAACACATGAAAAAAAAATCAGTAGTGTTAGATGCGTAACACAGTTTTAGTTAGCTGGGGCAAGAGACCTGTACTTTTTAGTTAACTGGTTCCCAGACCTGTACGCCATGCATGGCTCTGCATCTCACTTGTGCGACCTTAGAAAGGTCACTTAGTCTCTATCAATGAAGGGGAAATAAGAGGTTGCTCCCTTGGATTTCAAACACTTTTAAACTGTAAGATTATTTCTACTACTGAAAGTCCAGAAAGAAGTTCAATATGTAACAGAAATAAATTCCCAGATGGCAAGAAGTTCAATATGTAACAGAAATAAATTCCCAGATGGCAAGTTTTCAGTAGGAATGGTCACGCCCTGCCCAAGTCCCTGCTCTGCCTCCCTGAAACACTATGTCTCCAAGGTCAGCCCTTGAATAGCTCCATAGGTCTTCAGAGCTTGCTCAGAGTTAAGTTTCAAAGCAACCTGAGCTAAATGGCTTCTAGAATCTTTTCACCTTTATCTGAGTTTATTTTCTTTAGATATATATGTTTGAAATCAATTGTTTTATCAAAAAAAAAAGTTCTGTTTTGATACTAACATTCAGCTAAGATCAAAGGATTTTAGCATTGAAATGGCATTGTTTTGTGGCTTAATTTAATATTATTCAGGAAGGCATGATGGAATAAATTGATCTCTTGTTTTTTTTTGTCCTATTTACATTTTAATTAAGTGGATATAAGGTATTTTTTCTTATACTATTGATATGTAAGTACATGTCTTTACCACACATTTTCATATATATTATATATCATATATATTTTATATATAATTGATACCATATACGTAATACATAAATATGTAATGTATGTATATATAGGTCACATCTAAAATATTTTTCTGTAATGGGAGAAAATCCCAGGGAAATCCTTTTAGCTGCTTTCCAACTCACTTAAAAATATCACCAGTTCTCAAATAGCAATATAAAATAAATATGCAAATACTACTTCTAAGAAATAGGAATAGCATAATATTTTTACTATGATGAATTTCTCGCATTTAAAAGGACTCTATTATGAGTATCAAATATCTCAAGATATAATTTAGTTGGGAAGAGTTAGATTCATGACCAAGGATGAAATCTCCAGCTGGCGTATTCAAAGACAACACTGGAAAAAAAGATTTTCTAGTTTTTATAATTGGCCAAAAATAAAATTCTAAAACTTAACTCAAACCCAGTAAAAGGAAAATTAAACTAAATCAGTCACTAATATAGGTAGAAAAAATAAGATGCAGATGAAAACAAGTAATAACAAGAAATAATAAGATACTGATGAAAACAAATAATTACAGGACACTCATCATTTCCCATAATAGAATGGATATTTCTTAAATGTTATCATCACAGTGTACTTAGGACTTTATTTTAGTCTTTTATTAAAATAATCAATCTTGTTTAGGGCAAACAAATTAAGTTATATATGGGACTACAAAGAAAGCCCTGAGGAAAGTTACAAATCTCTACCACTAACAAACTAGAATGTGTCTTAAGACAAAACATTTAAACCATTTTGGCCTCAGTTTCCTCATTGGAGTGTTGCATTAACATTTGTAATTCTGTATCATTAAATCCTTGAAATATGGATCCTAAGAAGGAAGCACAAACATGCAGTATCATTGACCCTGATATTGATGCATGTTCTGCTTTCATGGAAAACAGTAAACATGAGCTTACAGTTATTCAAAACTCTCCTGAAAAATGACCTGAAGCAAGAAAAAAGTAGTAACTCCTTTCCTGTTCCTGTTCTCCTGCATTCGACTCACTAATCGAAGTCTGGAAAGAGGGGTTAGCACTCTGTCTGCAGTTCCTCAACTACTGCTAATAACGTAGACGTCCGTAATCTATTGTTTCCTTCATTGTTCAGTTAAAACATCTTTACTTCTTCTTCTACATCTTTGCTTAGAGTACAGATGGCTTTCCAGTGGCAAAATCAATGGACACTTTTAAATTATGTAACTTAGTCTTGTTCCAGCATTTGAAGACAGTTTGTTTAGATGTAATTTTTTGTGATTCTGTTCTTTTCTGGTTCAATTTTTACTCCTGTGAGTATCATTTTCACCCTTTCACTGATTTCCCTTTTGTCCATGGCTACAAATGTGTTCCTCAAGGTTTTCAAGGCCCTCATCTTTCTCTGTACTTAGTCTCACCAGGCAAACTACTCTACTCCCCTGTTTTCCTCAATCATCCGTCAAGATGCCACAGATATCCCTGTGCTCAGCCTTTGCTGTCCACCTACTTTCTTTTTCTACCCACTTTCCAGCTATCTAAATGAGTTTTCTACTTGGATATTCCATCCGCAGCCAAAATTAAGGATGTCTAAGACGAAACTTCTTGATTCACACTTCAAATTCCCCTTGGTTAACTCTGTCATGCTTTCTGGCCTCAGTTGTCATGCTTTCATCAGGTACTCATATTCAGAACTTTAGATGCTCCCGATCTTTCATGTATGTTGTCTCCTACTGCCCACACTTAGTGGATTACTAAGCACTACTGATCTTCCCAAGTTAATATTTTTACAATTATTCCCTCTGTCCATCTCCCTCTTCCTTACTCTTCTTATCCCAAATCTTACTTTCTCTAATTCATTTTCCCCACTGTTAACTAAAATTATATTTTAAAAATATAAATAAAATATCTTCGATATCTTAATTAAAAATACTTAATATCTCCCCATTACATAAAGGATATAATTCAGCTTCTTAACCACAGCATGCCAGTGCCCTCAAAATTCTTGCTGCAGCCGTTCTCCATCCTACCCACAATACGTGACACACACAGTCTCTTATGCCTCTTCAGGTATCCTCCATCATTATTCCCAATCCCTTTTGCATTTTCAGTATCTCTCTATTAGTTCTTCTTTTCAGCGTAGATACATGCTTACCATAACATCTTAAATTTAAAAATTATATATTTTCTTCATCTCTGTGTCTCTCTCTGGCTAGTGGTTTTACATTTGCTCTCCTATCTACTGTTAACTTTTTCCCTTTCCTGTCTATTTCCTCTGCCCCCAGCTATGCTAAGCAATGTTCTTGAAATGAATGAATTCAGTAGGCATTATTTTGTACTTATCTCTCATGAATACTCAGCAAGATTTGCTACTTTTGGCCTCTTCTCCTTAAACATCTCCACCCCTTTAGCTTTCATTATATGATTTCCCCTTGCTCTCTATCTACACATCTGCCTTTTAAATGATGAAGTTACTCAGAATCCTTAACAAGCACACTTCTTGTCTCCTTCTGAATCTACATACTATCTCTGGAAAAACTCATCTACACCTGTGGGTTCATCTATAAATTTTTCTGCTGATTCTTAAATTGAGATCTGTAGCGTAGGTTTGGTTTTTGTTTTTGCTTTTTTCCCCTAAGCTACCAACTTAAATTCATGTAAGTAATCACTTACTGAACATCTATATCTGATAATCTTGCAAATATTTCAAACTCAATTTGTTCACAAATTGATCCCTTGACCAATAGACCCAGATCTAGGTAAGGCAGTGCCAAGGCCGTCCACCATCAGGCAAAGCAGAAATCTGGGGACTCTCCTAAATTACTCCCACTCTCTCTCCACCATCATCACCACAGAAAATATTTTACCAAGACCTTTCAATGCTGCCTCTTAATTGCCATTTACATTCACCGTCTGTCCCATCCCCTCTGCCTTTATTCAAATCTCATCATTCTCTCACCTAGACTAATGCACAGTGTCATTACTAAATTCTCAGCCACTGTTCTCATTAATAACATAAAATTTAAAATGAGAATGAATACAGTCTATATAGACAACAATTAAGTTTCTAAATTAAGATGGTATAACTATTTATTTACGTAAATAAAAGCTGAAAAGCAACTTAGATATAACCCAAAATTCTAAAACAACACTGAAATGGAGAAAGAATTAAAAGATTCTTCTGGCAAGAAAGACCAATAAATAAAGATTAAAGCATATTCTTTGATTTCTGCTAACAAATTCTCTTTTTTTCCAGAAAAAAGAATATTTTGAGTGACAGGAGTTATAATGAAAATACTAATGTAACTCAGATTGAAAAAAAAAGAGAAAAAGTAACATAATGTATCATCATTAATCTTAAACTTCCCATGAACTGAGAGTGAATGGACTTCTTTCTGAGATGGGTGAACTGAGGATCCCTGTTAAGGCTTTGTGTATTAGAAGACTGGTATTATGGACTGAATGCCGTTTCCCCCAAAAGGTCATATGTGAAGCCCTAATACCTAATGTGATGGTATTTGGAGGTGGGGAGGTATTTGGAAGACAATTAGGTTTAGATAAGCCATGAGAGTAGAGCCCCCATAATGGAATTAGTGCCCTTACAAGAAGAGAAAGAGACACCAAATCTCTCTCTATCCACCATACAAGAATAGAGCAAGAAGATGGCCATCTGCAAGCCAGGAACAATGCCCCCATCAGGAACCAAATCCACCCGCACCTTGACCTTGGACTTCCCAGGCTTCAGAAATATGAGAAAAAAAATTCCTGTGGTTCAAGCCACCCAGTGTATAGTATTATTATTTTTTTGTTACTTAAAATTTTTTGTTCTGTTTTTTATATCTAGCAACTTTAATTAACTTATTAATTCCAACACATTCTCCAGATTCTTTTGGCTTTCCTATATTCAAAGACAAATCATCTGTGAATAATGGCAATTTTATATCTTCATTCCTTATTCATGCAGCTTTTTCCTTCCTTTTCTTGATTGACTACATAGGCTGGATAATGCTTAAAAGAAGTGGTGAGAGGAGCCGTCATTCTCTTCCTTAATCTCAAGGGAAAACTTTTCAATGTTTCACCTTTAAAAATAACATTTGCTGCAGGTTTTTGTAGACATCGTTTATCAGGTTAAGGAAGTTGCCTTCTACTCTATTGAATGGACTTGAAATTTATCAAATGTGATTTTTTGTTGGCCCCACAAGTAACTTTTCTTCTTTGTTAATGTGGTTTTCTTTCTTCTCTAAAATTTTTTTGTGGCCTTTCTTTTTTTTTAATTTATTTTTTATTAGCATATTCATTGTTACAAATCATACTTATTCTTTACTCCCCTTATCCAAATTCTCCCCTTCCCCCTCTCCTCACCCCTTCTCCTCCCACTTCCCTCTCCTTTTCCTCCCTCCCCCCTCTAATAACCATAGATTTGTTCTCTCCATCTGATACATTAACTGTTCCTCCATTTGTTTGTTGCTTGGATGATCTGTCCAGTACTGAGGCAGGTGTGATCAATTTCTCCCGTATTATCATAAATCAGATGCTTCTTCTATTACTCTGGAGTGTGCTTTGTGGATAGAGAGGACCTCTTCCTTTTTTTTTTTTTTTTTTTTTTTTTTTTTTGTCTCTGCTGGTGCCTCTCCTTGTGTCAATGCAGTTGAGAGTCTGGTATGCCGTCTTCACAGTGGCTGTGACTGCTGCTATAGAGACTCGCTGCTTTTGCTGCAGTCGTGGCAATTGTGCGGACTATGGTTGGCTACCTACTCTTCACCTGGTTGCAGCTGGGGTTGGCTTCCCCCCACTCCATGCCCAAGACCCCAGCAGGGTCCTGGGGCAGTGGCAGCAGCTTGCCTAGTTGGGGCTGGATTAGGTTTCCCCCAGCTCCATGCATCAGGCCCCAGCGAGGCCCTGGGCAAGTTGTGGCAGATTGCCTAGTTGCAGCTGGGTTCCGTTGTATAGTATTTTGTTATGGCAGTCCAAGCAGACTAAGACAATTGGTCTATCCAGTTTTAGCCAGTCAAGAGTTGGTGACATGCCATGAAGATTATACAGATTTTATTAATATCTCATGCTCTCTTTGACTCATGAAAATTCTGACAAACAAAATAATCATTTGGTAGTGGACATATTTGTAATTCTTTTGTGGCTATTTAAATTTAATATGTAACTTATTTACTTTCCAGGTCCCAAAAGGTTTGCAAAGGAAACTTTATATTGCTATGCTAAGCCAATGCACCCAAATTTTTGTTTGTTTTTGAAATAAATCAATCTAGTAATTGTGTATGGCAATAAGGCAATGGCTAATTATATAAGTTAAACATAACTCTGGGTGAAGTAAAAAACAACATAATCAAGAGTAGGAAAGAAAAAAAAATGGAAGTAGGCATTGATACAGCCACTCAACGTTATCAAAGCCAGTATTTCTCTGAATGTCTGTGGTTACAACATGGCTATTACAGCTCTAATCATTGGGTCTAAATCCAGGCTGGAAGGAAGAAGGAAGATGCCTCCTGCATCTGTCTTTTTTAACAGGAAAGCAAAAGATTTCCTAGAAACATCCCCAAAAGACTTCTTTTCACATACCATTAACCAGAAACTATATCACCTGGCTATCTGTTGTGTGAAGAGAGAGTTTAAGAACAAGAATGCAGTTTTCCCAGCTCTTACAGTAGAGGCAAGGAAGGAGAAGGGGATCAGGAACAGGTTTTGGGATAATCAGCCAGTAGTGTCTGCTACTCCAATTATTCATCACTTGATCCAAAATTTCTATTTCTTTGGTAACATGGAAGTTAACTAGAATGGCAAAACACCTCAACTCTCAGAAACATAAGATTTTTTTTTTTTTTACCGGTAAGGGGATTGCAACCCTCAGCACGGTGTTGTCTGCACCTCGCTCAGCCAGTGAGCGCACCAGCCTATCCCTGTATAGGATCTGAACCTGCGGCCTTGGCGCTGCCAGCGCCACTTGCCACGGGGCCGGCCCAGAAACATAAGATTTAAAATATCACTTCATGGGAAAAAGTTCTTTCTATCTCTAAATGCTTTTCACAGTATTGGGCCAAGTCATGGTGCCCTGTCTCCTCAATAAATCAAGAAAAAGCAAAGCAAGCAGATTCTAAAGTCTTTGCACACATCTTGGACCTATCAATTTTTTTTAAAGGTTACTGTATTTGTACATCAGCCCTGGTTTCCTGTATGTCTTTCAGAGGAGTTTATTTATCTTTGGAATCCAGCGTTAGTGCCCTGAAATAAAGCCAACAAGAGACCAAGGAGCACCAACCCTAAAATCAAGAGGTACAGTGGTTAAGAGCTCAGCAAGTGGGTCAGGTAGGATGTTCAATTCCTAGTTCTATCTCCTACTACATATGTGACTGCAGGAAAGTTATTGAGCTCATCTAAATCTCCATTTCCTCATCTGCAAATGATAATTGTAACAAAATCTACCTAACAGAGAGGGTTCTTGAAAGACATGAATGGGAAATTGCATGCAAATTTGGCCTTGAGATAAGAGTTCAGGGTTGTTGGGCAGACTGTTAATAGTTGATCCAAGATCCACTTACTCCTTATATGTAGACATGTGTAGTTAACGACCAACCTCAAGGTCAAGGGTTCGGATCTCCTTGCTGGGCAGCTGCTAGCAAACAAACAAAAACAAGAGAAAGACCACACCTCACTTGTGGATGAGGGTGACCACGTGACTAGATTCTCATCAGTGAGGTGTAAGCACTGAGATTTCTGAGTGAGCGTCCTTAAAAGACAGTCTTAAGAGCTGGCACATTTTGCCCCTTTCTATTTCTTTTTGCCTGACTGATGCCTGGTGTCCCAACCATGATCTCATGACTAGGAAAGAGTATCATACCAAAGAACAGTCTTAAGTTTCTTGAAATTCCTTGTGAAATTTTTGCAATAGTATATTGCTCTATTTGGGGGCAGTATAGAAAATTATGTACTCAGTTTTGGGGCTGTGACTTTCACACAGATTGTCAGAAAAGGTATAAATTCAAATATGGGGGACTATAGAAAAACTTGAAAAGGAGCTTCCTATATTTATTATCCATTGGGGGGGCTCATTATCCACTGAAATAATACAAGAAAAGAAGGGAGGGTCTCATCTCTTTCTTCTGTTCTAAAGAGAGTCTGTCTCATAACTATGCAATAAATTATGAAAGACATGAAGAATATCATATTCTGTCCTCATACTTTCTATATTATTTTTTCTCAAGGAAAATTATATGACTTATAATCTTAGGGCATATTAACAACTACAAAATGGATATTAGAGGAATTCAGCTTTGTTCAAAGCTTTCAAGGTAGCATAATAATTTGTTGTCCTCTTCCTTAAAAAGACATGAAGGGAATCTTGGGATAAGAGCTATATATAATAAGTGAATTTAGGCCCAAAGACGTTGATTAAAATATTCTCCAATTGAGTATCATGACTAAAGAAAAGCCCCTTCAGAAATCCCCTTGTGAGTGATATTTTAAATGATATTTAGGATATTATTATAAGACCTGTGAAGAATAAAGAAAAAGAAATTTTGAGCTACATATGGAAAATACCAATACACAATCTCCACTTAAATTTCTGTCTTTTCACGTGCTTCAATATTCTAATATTAATCTATTTACAATTTTTATGGCAAACTATTTAAAGAGGCAGAAAGATTTTTCTTAAAGCCCTAGAAAACAAAAAAGCCAATATAAACCTTGACCCTTATTCTACACCACCTAAACAGCAGAAAAGATCAATTACTGGTTGCCTAATTTCTTTCACTGAAAACCTTTAAACTTGTGTCCATTCATTCTTCTACCGTCACTACACTTCTTATTTAGAATTTATCATTAACGAGGTAATACTGATACCAGAAGACGGAGTAAAATCTCAGAGGGAGGAGATGAAGAGGAAAAAAATAGGGAAAAGACTTATTCCTCGTGTATATAATAATTATGGAATAGTGGAGGAAGGCTGCGGAAGAAAAAATGGAGGAATGTTGAAATCAAGGAAGACAAGTGAGGGGGGTCAGAGCACCAAGATTTTTAAATGCTGCAGACACCAAGAAAAGATAGAGGTGACCTTTTGTGTGACATGCATCTGAGAGACCAAAAATAATAGGGTAGAAATTAATGTTGTGGTATCTAGCAACAATCTGGATATTTTTGACTTCAGAAAAATAAATCTCAATGGATTAGTATGATGGTATGAGGGTAGGTGGGTAATATACCAGTAAAGACATCAGTAAGAGAGAAAGAAATAAGACAAAAGCTAGAATAGCCAATAGAGTCAGAAAAAAAAAGGTGATTTTTTTTTTTTTATATGGCACAGTCCTCTGACTGTTCTTTAACATTTTTGTCTTGCTTCACAATCACTATCCCTTCTTGATATTGTTAATTGCCTGCCTCTAAGAAAATGCTCTCCATAGAAGTCTTCTAAGGTTTTACTAAGGACACACAGAGCCTAGTACATCACATGTTCGAGCTTCTTAGAATTGTTTATAAACATTCAGTAACTTGTGATTGCTAAACAACTGGCTCTGGCCCAACAATAAAGTACGTGTGGAATTTACTGACATTTTAAAATAACTGTCTGCTTATTACTTGTCTGTGTTCTCAGTCAAGGTTATCAGATGAGTAATATCTGAATGAATGAATTGTTCCTATCTATAAGATTGCTGATCTTTTTTGGAGGATCTATGATACAGGCCCGAGGTAAATGTTGGAAAGTGAAAATCACTGAGGATTTCTCCTGGAAGCTTATCATCATTGTGGACCATTGAGAACCCCTGAAATAACTTAGAGTCGTTCTCTTTTTATTCCCGTGGCTAGAAACAAATATTTTGAGAACTTTCCCATGAGAAAATTGAAAGTAGATCATTTCTTACTACTTAATCAAGTCTATAGAGAGAATGGGTGTGCAATTTAAAATAAATCCTTCATTTATGCACAGTGGATAAAATGACTTATTTTTCAAAGGAGGATGATTTAAATACTGTCTCAAGATTCAAGCTAAGTTTTAGTTTAAAAAAACCTGGATAGTAATTGCTCAAATATATTCATATTTCAAAACGTACACTTTAGATGCCAAAAAAGGCTGGCAGTTTTCTTGTAAGATGCACTGCTATTTCATCAATCACATTTTTAATACTAGTGCTGAAATTGGCATATGCTCTATCAGTGAGTTTTAACAGTGCGTCTACTCATTTGAAATAGGCATCTGAAGCCTTTAAGAGTGTCTTAAGAGAGTAATACTTGTTATATGGATTTGCTGTATCATTGTTGTTTAAAAATAAAATATTCTAAAACTAGTTCATTCCTTAATCCAACAACAAAAAAATAACTTATCTATGACTTTGGCTTTGCAAAGAGGTAAATCTATTCCTTAAAATTGCTTTAAATCCATTCTGAGCTTAACAGAGTGGCAAAAGAAAAGAGTGCCATTTCTGATATGCTTATTAGCATTTTCTAAGGATTAGAGAATAATGATCTATAATAATGAAAGCTTAAAGCTATTTACCTGTGTATTTTAGTATAACACATTGTTACTATAATGACACCACTTAAATATGTAGTGTCATTGTTTCTATAAGCCTTATGGGGTTTGAAGATTTATCTGAAGTTTCTCTAAACCAACTTTTCATGTAAATTTGACTGAACATTTCACAAACTCATCTCTTCTTTGCTTTCTCTGTGATTTGTTTGTTTCAAGCTGTACAAAAATAAGGTTTCTATTCTGTGGCATACAAAGATTTACAAGAAGAAAAGGAAAACCCAAAAAGAAAAACAAAATATTATGATTCCCATTAACTTCTTTTTTGTTATATAAAAATGTAAAGAAATAAAATATTAGGTTAGAACCACACCACAATGTGATGTATATAAGACCATTTTTTAGGAATATGGTTCATTGGTTAGATAAAATTAGGCAGATAAAAAATTATTATCTATATCTAGCCAGTATTGAGGAAAAGGGGTGTATAAGTCCATTTTGTGATGCTATAACAGAAATTCCTGAGACTGGGTAATTTGTAAAGAAAGAGGTTTATTTGGCTTACGATTCTGGGACAGCTGCATCTGGCATCGGCCTCAGACTGCTTCTACTTATGGCAGAAAGTGGCAGGCAGCCGGTGGGTACAAGCAGATCACATGGCAACAGGGAGCAAGAGAGAAGAAGCAAGAGAGAGAGAGAAGGTGTCAGGGTCTTTTTAAGCAACGAGCTCTCACGGGAACTAATAGAGCAAGAACTCACTCATTACTCCCCTCTCCCCCAGGGAGGGCATGAATCCATTCATGAGGGATCCGCCCCCATGACTCAATCAGTTTCCAACACTGCCACATTGGGGATCAAAATTCCACATGAGTTTTGGAGGGGACAACACATCCAAACTCCATCAAGGGGCAACATAATTTTTCTGCTGGGATCCCTGGCATAAACAAGTCAGTGCCAGTCAAACTGAGACCTAGGACACAAATATGCTCATCTGAGTTTCAATTTACAAGAATGTAAGATAAGTTGTGTTCTTGCTGACAGAAAAATATGTGAGTCCTGAGATAATAACAGAGATGGTAAGCAGTACTAGGGAAAGAAACTTACATTTAGAGATTGCAATTCCCAAAATAGAATATGCAGGGGTAAAATGGTTTATTATAAAATATGGTACCCTCGAATAAACATTTTATTTAGAAAATATAGTACCCTCAAATAAAACACAGTATTTTAAAAAGTGAAAAGAAAATCCCTAAAGGAAGGTAATTACAGGGCTTATAGCTTTTCATATAATACCCTGAATCAACATGAAAGAGAACTGGGTAGGTGATGATATGCCAACAGTGGAATAGAGCCTAATGAGAAAGTTAAATATAAAGTTTATAAAATAAGACTGCAAAACAAAGGGCATTGGACCTCTATAGTGAACATTCAGAAAAATAAGTTATCTCTAAAAAATTAAGCTGCAAAAACATAAGGAAATATATATAAAACTGTGTGTAATCACAAGAATTACCAAGAAGACAGGGCTATTTGAAACAGAAGCGAGAATCCATAAGGTGAGAAAAGGTAAAATTTTTAATATGCCAAAATACTGTAAAAACAATGAGCTAAATAAGGTTAAAATACCTAAAAAAATTAAAATTAGAAAAATAAATTAACATTCTCAGCTAACGTCAGTAAAGGACAGAATTCAATTTTAAGAAATCAGCTTAGCGAAATAAAGAAAATTCTTTCAGAATTCAGAGAAAAGGTCAAAGAAGTTAGTATGATACAGGAGAAGATGAAAGATATAGGAATAAACAAAAAAGCTTTAATATAAATATTGGGGCGCCCCATCCCCGCGCCCAGCGCGAGAGAGTTGAGCAGAGCGGGTGGAGGCGAGGTTGACTTTGGAAAATGGCGGCGGGTCTGGAGCACCCGTGTCGGGAAACAGCGCGATCCTGAGT
>NW_007729209.1:252064-252427 GCF_000696425.1 Galeopterus variegatus | reverse complement strand
GAAATTGAAACCCAAAAAACAATACAAAAGATCAACGAATCAAAAAGTTGGGGTTTTTTTTTGTTTTTTGTTTTGTTTTTTTTTCCCTTTTTGTCTTTTTTTGTGACCGAAAACGGATCACAACCCTCAGTGTCGCGCCCGTACCAGACCGGGACCAGCAATGGGATCGCAACCCTCAGTGTTGCTCCCGCACCTCGCTCAGCCAGTGAGCGGCCGGTCTGTATGTGGGATCCGAACCCTCGGCGGGAGCACTGCCGCGCTTCCTAAGCGGCGCACTGCAGCAGTGTGCCGCCGGGCCGTCCCCAAAAAGTTGGTTTTTTGAAAAGATAAATAAAATCGACAAACCACTAGCACGGCTAACAA
>NW_007729209.1:238428-249602 GCF_000696425.1 Galeopterus variegatus | reverse complement strand
TGGGACACAATAATCAACTACATTGTATATTGACAAAATAAAAATTCAAAAAAAAAAAAAAGAAATCTTCCTTTTTTCTGTCATTAGTGTACTTATCTCTCCTTATGTCCTAAATTCAGGACATAACTAATTTCATTTCCATGGACTCCAAAGAGAAATAGCTTTAATTTCATCAAATCTAAATGATGATGATGATAATAACAGAAAACTTTTGTTGAGTGCTTAATTGTGTTAACTAGTATACTCTTGATGACCATCTCTGAGTTGTCAATATTTTTACTCCCACTTTACAGAATAGAAAACTGGGAAACAGAGAGGCAAAGTACCTTGCCCCAGAGCACACAGCAAATAACTGGCAGAAAAGACTCAAACTTATGCATTCTGCCTCTAGAGTCTGAGCTCTTAACTGTTATGCCACATGCTTTTAAAGCTTTGATGTTGTACTTGATATAAATACTTAAATCACAGAAAATATGCAAATTATGGATTTTGACAAGAAATTTCTTTGAAAGTTTGATGGAGGTTTAAAACTTTTTTTTTTTTTGCATGTGAAAATAGGTAATTTCTTTCTTAATCAAAAGGAAGATGGATGGAGAAATGCAATAATGCTGTGGGAAAGCGTATAGGTCAAGTACATAGCCTAAAGTATAAAGTCATTTATATATCCTAAATTATTACAGACATAAGGGTGCTTTTGTTGCCTTCGAACTGAAGAAAGAGAGCTAGAGGGAACATAGAGAAGGTAAATCTGTGATACTGACTTCAGTGTCAGCCCTCCCCAACCCTCCCCAAGCTTTTATTTATTTTTTTTTTGTGACCAGTAAGGGGATCACATCCCTTGGCTTGGTGTCGTCCTTACCGCGCTCAGCCAGTGAGCGCACCGGCCATCCCTATATAGGATCCAAACCCGCAGCGGGAGCATCGCTGCGCTCCCAGCGCCGCACTCTCCCGAGTGAGCCATGGGGTCGGCCCAGCAACACTTCTTTTAAGGATTATAATAGTTAATAACAGTCATGACTCCTTTTATGTATATAGTACTTTATGATCTATATAGCACATTTACATGATTTGTTCTTCATTTTGTCCTCACAATAGTCATTTGCAAAATAACAAGTCAAACAATTAATTTAATAAGCAAAGTGAAAAGCAAAACAAAACCAAAAAAATTAAATGACTTGTTCACAGGGTACCAATAATTGATGATGGCATCCAAATTAGTGCCCAAGTCACAAACTCTTAGTCTATGCTCTTATGATTCGGCCATAGATAAGCCTCTAGTAAATGAATTTAAAGGAGCTTTTAATATCTGGAAAATAAAATAGAGTAAGATAAATAACCATTGGGCTGAAATGTCTGATAATTAAAACATGGTTATAGAAGTCTTTCATATCTCTAGAGATGTTCCATATCACTGTGATTTTAGACTAAACCTATATGCTGTAGTACATACTCCACTTTCTGTCCAGTAGAGGACATAATACTCTGGGTTAAGAAATGGGGGATGAATAGGAAAAGTTATTTTTAATGCAAAGAAACAAGGGATTAATATCTAGACCATACAAAGAACACCTATAAACAAGAATACAAATATAGGACACTCAATAGGAAAATGGCAAAGGACTTTAAGAAACGATTTAAAAACAGGAAACTTAAATGACTAGTATATGAAGAGATGTTGCAGGCCACTAGTAATCCTAGACACGCATTATCCTCATCAGTTTGGAAAAATTAGAAAACTGCATGATATCATGTGTTGGTGAAGATGCAGGCAAAGGAGTCTTCGTGCACACCTGACAGGAGGGTGAACTAGCACAGCGGCTCAGGAAAATAGTTCTTGGTGGAATAAACATACATGTGCTTTATACCTAGCATCCTGCCCTTGGGTACATACCTCAGAGAAGTCCTCAACTAGTTTCATAAAGGAAAAGATACAGTGAATATTCTTTGCAGCATATTACTATTAGTGAGTCCTTCACTAAAGAATCAGATGAATAAAATGTAAAAGATGCATTTGATAGTATATTATGACCTACCTAACAATAAATAGATGTTAACCAAGAAATATGAAGAAATCTTAGTGTTGAATAAAAAAAGAAAGATTTATAGTTTAAATCCATTTGTGTAAATTACAAACACATTCACAGATGGCATTAGAATTATAAATGAATGCTAAATTTAATTGGTGAAAGTTGGATGAGAAACAGAATAGTTACCCAATCCGAAAATATTCCCCCATAAGTTATTTATTAACTACAAAGTGAAGAAACCTGGTGCACATCACCATAACCAAATGATGGAAATATCACCAATTCTGAGCCAACCCACATTATGTGCCCCCCGATATAACGCACTGAGAAAAACACGTGATTAAGATGATGGTATTCCTACCTAAAGTGCATAACCTGAATTAATCCCATGGAGACATCAGACAAACCCAAACTGAGGGGCATTCTACAAATAATTGTTACATACTCTTCAAATATTTCAATGTCATGAAAGCAAATAAAGAATAAGAAACTTTCCGACTGAAGGAGGTTAAAGAAGTGCAAAATAGGAGTAAAGAGTGGCCCTGGATTAGATCTTAGAGAAGAAAGAATTGCAATAATGGGGAAATAATGGAAAATTGAATGAAATTAGAATAAGAACTGTCTATTAGATAACAGTATTGTATCAATGTTAAAGTCCTGATTTTGATAACGGTACTGTGGTTATGGAAGAAAATATTTTTACTCTTAGAAATCTGTGCTAAAGTGTTCAGGGGTTAATCTCCAATGTACACTCAAATATGTCAGAAACAATATATTTTATTTTATATGTTTTTCTTAATGTATTTTCATTCAAAGATGTCAGGAAAATATATTATTTATCATATATATTTTCTATATAAAATATAGAAAATAAAATATATTTTCCTGAGTGTACTTTGGAGATTTATCCCTAAATACTTCTACATTTGTATTTGTATGTTAGAAAAAGAGAGAGACAGAGAGAGAGAAAATGAGAATTATAAAGGCAAAATGTAAACATTTAGTGAATCTGGGTAAAGGGTATATGTTATCTCCTTGTATTGTTCTTGTGACTTTGTTGTATATTTGAAATTAAATCATCAAAATAAAAAGCATTTTTGAAATGTGCAGATGTTTCAATGAAATACACACAACTAAAGGTGTGTGTTGACTACATTAGAGTGAGTGCCTTGTGTGTGTGGGGGGGCGGGGATGTTGGGAGTTGAGATAGAGATAAAGGAGAAAAATAATGAAATGAAGCCAGAGTGGGGCCTTGCTTTAGCTGATTGATGATGTTTGTAGACCATGAACTAAAGAGAATGATGGCCTTTTCTCTCTGCAGCAAGGTCAGAAGGAGATGATGGAGAGAGAGGTTCAAGCTCCATATACAGAGAGCAGTCTGGATGCTCTTCTGAGATATTAATCTGGGCTTGACTTACTAAATCTTTCCCTTTCCCATATGCTTCAGGCAAATAGCTGGACCCTTGATATTTCCTTGCTTCAGGGATTTTTGCTGGGCAGAAAGCAAAAGCTATTGGAAGACAGTTGTAGCTTTTGTTTTTTTGTAAAAGCCTAAACCCAATGAGATTTAGGTGAGGAGTGCATTTTAAGGTATTTAGAGAGGAGAGGAAGAGATTTCACCTAGAATAAAAAGGTCAGAGAAGGAAGAAGCAATCTAGGGCATCTGGGCTCTGAACACAGAACTCCCAGTTCCACCAAATAATCGTATGTCCTAATTGATCAGAAAAGACCATGTGCTTGGGATACAGGTATCTCAAAGATGACCAGGGTGGACAGATAAGTGATGGACAGAGGGGTCTTCCTAGCCATATACCACTGGGTGAGACCCTAAGGTCTTTGCACAACCCTGGGGAGAATCTTATTAACAACCTACATTTCCTGCTGGGATAGATAGATGGGTACTCAGAGGTAAATGTGATTACAGAGAATAAAAGAATGACCATTTCTGCACTCTTGGGTTTGTCAACTATAATTCCAACTTGCCTCAAATGCATGCTTCTGTTTATAAAATAGCCATCTACTAAGCTAGTTTTTCTTTTCTTTTCTTTTTTTTTTTTTGTCTTTTTCGTGACTGGTGTAAGGGGATTGCAACCCTTGGTGTGGCGTCGCCCACACCGCGCTCAACCAGTGAGCGCACCAGCCATCCCTATATAGGATCCCAACGCACAGCGGGAGCGTCACTGCGCTCCCAGCGCTGCACTCTCCCAAGTGCGCCATGGGGTTGGCCCTAGTTTTTCAACTTTACAACTGTGTGTGATACCCTTTGTAATATTATGTCACCATGTGTATCATATGATCGTTTGATGCCATTTTTAGCAAAAGGATATATGAGCCACTTTTATCAGTTTCTTAAGAAGAGAGCCTTAGAGAAAAATGACGAGTTCTACAGTACAGTGGTTTAGAAATAACCCCTAGGTGTTATATTTAGCCTGCTCCAAATGTCAATTTTTTTAAAGTTGAAGAATGTGTCAGTCCAGTAGGTAGAGGAAATGCAACCCTAGTATAACTTCTAGTCTTAAGAAAGCTCAAGATGGGGGACAAGTGGTTGGCAATAGAAGAGGAAAGGAAATGGTGTCCATGCACCTAACCAATGTCATGATTCCCAAGACAAATTCAAGGAAAGCAAAGGGCATATTTTTCCTTCGAAGTATTTGACAATTTTAGAAATATCAATTGTTCCTCAACTCCTTCTACACAAAGCAAAACAAAAAAGACAGATACCCACATCTAATTCTTAGGTGTGGGGCAGTGGAGAAAATGGAAATTAATTCTATGAATCATTGGAATTGACAATTTTAGAAATATCAATTGTTCCTCAACTCCTTCTACACAAAGCAAAACAAAAAAGACATACCCACATCTAATTCTTAGGTGTGGGGCAGTGGAGAAAATGGAAATTAATTCTATGAATCATTGGAATTAAGGTGAATGAAAAGAAAAGTTATCTTCTTGCTAAATGAGTGGCCAGGGAGGGAGCTAAAAAAGATCAGAGACAGGGAGAAAGGGGCAGATAAAATATCTCTGTTCAATGAAAGAGGCAAGTTTCTTGGCGTGTTGAGGAAAAGTGACTCCATCCTGGCAGAAAAAGACTTTAAGACCAATCTGGATCATAAAGTGTCAACAAAAGTTCAAATATGCTCTGTGTGCTTGTGGTGGCATGTGTGTGCTCTTTTTAAAGTGGTAAATTAGATCTTTGTCTACAGGTGTGTGAAGAGCAAAGGAGTGAGATAATGAGCCCAGTGTATTGCAGGTAACTGAGACATCTCTCTGGCAGCTTTTTAGCATTTTGCTCTTGGGCCTGACATGACAGCCTGTCCTGGCATAACTGGGATGGTTTAGAATGCTGGTTTTCAAACCTTCATGTGCACGTAAATCATCTAGGGTCTTGATTAAGAATCTGGTTCAGGGGGCCGGCCCGGTGGCGCACTGCTACAGTGCGCCGCTTGGGAGCGCGGCGGCGCTCCCGCTGAGGGTTCGGATCCCACATACAGACCGGTTGCCGCTCACTGGCTGAGCGAGGTGTGGGCGCAACACCAAGGGTTGCGATCCCGTCGCCGGTCCCGGTCCGGTATGGGCGCGACACTGAGGGTTGCGATCCGTTGCCGGACACGAAAAAAAAGGAAAAAAAAAAAAAGAATCTGGTTCAGGATGGCTGAGGTGGTGCCTAGGTTTCTGCATTTCCACCAATTCCTACGATGCCCATGCTGTTCCTCCTCAGACCACATCTTGAGGAGCAAAGGACTGGAACACATCACGAAAAAAAAGGAAAAAAAAAAAAAGAATCTGGTTCAGGATGGCTGAGGTGGTGCCTAGGTTTCTGCATTTCCACCAATTCCCACGATGCCCATGCTGTTCCTCCTCAGACCACATCTTGAGGAGCAAAGGACTGGAACACACAGTCACAGGTACACACATATATCCAAAGATGTGCAATATGCACATACACACATGAATTTAAGACGTGTGTACTGGTGAAGGAAAGACATTCATTTAGACACATTTCAGTGCATTGTCTTAGGGCAGGCGGTGTACACATAGAGACATACACAAATAAAACACTTTTGAAGACTGATCTTTGCAAATGGGCTTTAAAAATATTACCAAAGATTTCTTTGCTTCCCAAGGCATTCATCATTCTCCGGCATCAACCTCTATGAATGGCCTCGCTCTCCTACTCTTAGTTCCTAGCTGACCTTAGAATGTGCAACTGCCTCCCTGATGTTTTTTATGTGTGGAAGATGATCCCAACATCCTAAGGTATTTCTCTTCATTGTCTGAAATTCTTCAAATTACCATATGATAAAGGGATGAGAACATGGGTATTGAAATCAGGAAGCCTGGGCTCAGATCTTGATTTTGTTACTTGCAACACAACTTTAACCAACTTGGGCTCCAGTTTCTGCACTGGCAATATGGCAACAGTAAAGTCTCCCTCATGGAGATGGCTATTCACCTGACTTAACAAATATCTATTGTAGGCTGAATGCCTGCAAAGGACATAGAAATGAAGTTGATTCAATTTCTTGACTGAGGGAATTCATAGTCTAGTAGAGAAAACAGACTCTAGAGGAAATAGCACAGGGAGGAAGTGACTAACTTCCCCGGGGGTTGGGGGTAAAGGCTTCCCAGAGGAGGTGAGAGCTAAGCTGGGTTTTGAAGAACAGGAAGAGTTATCTGATGGAGGAGAGAATACAGCCATGCTTCTCAAATTTAATCTACATCCAAATCACTGGAACTGCAGATCCTGACTAAGCACCTAGCGTGGGGCATGTGATTCTACATTTCTAACAAGTTCCAGTTACTGCTGCTATGGTTGGTCTTTGGACCCACACTTGAAGAAGCAAGGAAATGGGGCATTTTGTTAAAAAAAAAAAAAAAAAAGCAAAAAAAGTGACAGTGAGAAGCAACATAATGGGTTTAAAAGACAATAGCAGTTCAAAATGGTTGCACCATGGAGTACAGGGAAAGAAGCGGTGGGAATGATGTTGGAAAGTCTGCAGAGTTAGATCAGGGGAGAATTACACAAAAAGACATAAGTGACTCCCCCTGTCCCACAATGGACACTCAGAAATGGCTTCCTTCACTCATGTTGCCTAAAATCCCACCAGTTAGAAAGGAATAGAGGGTATGCTTAACATGAGAGAGACAGCAAGATACTTAATTTCACTTGTGGCCTGACTCTATTTAATTCGTAGACTTCCCCAGGTGGAAAAATATCCAGATAGTCGTCTTCCCTACCTCGGAGAAAGAAGTTAATTCCAGCGCTCACACAGGGCTAAGCTGAAACTGCCTCAAACAGAGAGCCAAAGATTTCATCAGGAATAAAATTGTTGAGAGTGAAATGAGACAGCATGTACAGCCCTCGCATGTAGTATGTGCTCAATTAACTTCTGTCCTCACTCTGAGAGGGGAGCCTGCCTGTATCATGACTTCACTCCATAGGACAGATGACTTGTATTCCAACCCCAAAATATTACTCGTAACTGCTTTACATTATAAAAGTTTCATATTAAGTTTTATATACAAGAATAAGACTTGTATCTCTCCTTAAAAGAAAATATCCCCAGAGGGTAACACTTGTTACTGTCATCTCCCCTTCATGATGAATGCGTCTCAAAGCAATGGGGAGACACTGGTGGAGCATGAAGACAGGAACACATCAATGAGGAAGATGTCAAACTTACTAGTAAAAAGTTTCTTACTTCCTCATATTGTTTCAAAATATCAAGGATGCCCTTAAAAGCCTTAGCAAAATATGTTGAGTGTTCCAAAAACAAACTCATAAGTATGCAATTGGCTGGCCCTGATTACACATTCATTCATTATTAATTCTTTCTTTCAAAAAATAATTAATTGAGCACTTAGTGTGTGTCAAGTATTGTTCTAGCCACTGGAGTACAAAGAAGAACAAAATAGTCTCTGACTTCAAGATTCTATTAATAATATTGCAGAAACTATCTGTAGTATTTGTTTTCAAACAGAAACAAAAAGACCTAAGCAAATATGACAAATCATAACATTTGTCAATTTAGGGTACTGGTACATGGAATATTTGCTGTAGCACTCTTGGTAACTTTTTGTGATTTTGGAATCTCTCAGAACAAAAATTATATTTTAAAAAATCCTCTATATCAGTCAACTGTTGCCATACTAAAGCTGCATAACGAACAATTGCCAAGTGCAATCACAGGTAGGCTGATCTAGGCTTGGCTTCAGAGGGTGGACTCTGCTTCAAGCTGTGTCACTGGCCACACTCAGCTCCTCACTAAATTGGGCTTGGGTCTGCTCTGTGTGTATTCATTCTGGAGCCCAAGATGAAGGGAGAAGCAGCTATCTAGGTGAAGTTCTTTTCAAGTAAGTGACCACCCATCTGCATAAGCATATTTTGTCACTAATTACATGATGTCTGCTAATACCCCATTGCCTACAACAAGTTACGTGATCAAACTCAGTGTCATGGGGAGGAAAATATACTCTGTCTACCCACTATGAGGCTAAACCAGACACATGGTCAAGCCTAATATCAATGGAGAAGGGAAGGAGTAAATGTGTTTTAAAATATCTAATGCAGGAAAAACCTGCAACAGATATCTGAAAAGATTGCAATGAAAGAATAGTGCAGAGGTGTCTTAATCTGGCTGGGGGAGGAATGGTATCTGGGAATTCATAGAGGAGGTGATACTTGAGCTAAGTCTTGAAAGGTAGGGAAGTGTTTGCCAGGTATACCAGATGGGCAATAGCATACCAGGCAGAGAAAACAGGATGTGCAACGATACAGGCCCAAAATAGCTTGATTCATATTGGAAACCAGTAGCAATTCCTATGGCTAGAAGTGTTGGGCATAACTTTGCGCGCATGCGCCCTGACGCGCACGGGCGCCAGTTCATGCGCTCCGCGGCCACCATTTCACTAGCGCTCAACGGCACGTAGCTGCCAGCCTCGCCCTTCTGGGACCCAGTGATTCAGCAACTTTAGTTCCGTATTCGCGTAAAGCCTCCCCACCACCTCACCCTATCCTTTTAAGCCCTTCTTATTGGCTCTTTGCTTGATCTCTCATATCAAAACCCGCCCTGCCCTTTTTCCCTATATAAGCTGTGCCGCCCTGCAAATAAACGGAGTTCCGGCTTTGACCACTCTCCTGGCTCAGTGGTGTTCTTTCTCGGCCCCCGGGGAGGAAGATCCTGGGGGGGAAGGGCCGTGCCAGCGACACTCATCATCCCGCTCAGCCCCACAAGGGACCCCCGGCTGGACCAGGGTCTCTTCCCGCTCGGTTTTGTCGGCCTCTGGCTCAGGGAGGCCCGACATAGAAGTGTGATTGTGTGCATGCTGTGCATTGGGGGTGGGTGGGGTAGTGAGGGGATTGGTGGGCATCTAAAATGGCAGCAGATAAACCTGGAAAGGCAAGCAGGGTCAGTTCATGAAGGGCCTTGAAACATCATGAATAGGAGTTTGGATTTTATCCTGAAAACAACTGGGAACAATCAAAGGGTTTATAGCAGCAGTGTGACTTAATATGATTGATGTTTTGGAAAATCACTATGGCTGTAAGAGAAAGAATAGATTGGAGGGTGATGAGTCAGGAAAGAAGGAAAGTAGTTAAGATGGGGTTGGCCTGGCTTTACTGGCAGATTCTACCAAACATTTAAAGAAGAATTAATACCAGTCATTCTCAAACTCTTCCAAAAAATAGAAGAAGAGGGAGCACTTCCTAACACATTCTGTAAGACCAGTATTATCCTGATACCAAAAGCCAAACAAAAACACTAAAGGAAAGTACAGACCAATATCCCTTATAATTAGAGAAGCAAAAATGCTTAACAAAATACAGACAAAAAAATCCAACAGCATATAAAAGGCTGATAAAGTGGGATTTATTCCAGGAATGCAAGGATTATTTAACATAAGAAAATCAATCTATTAATTAATTAATTAGTTTTTTTGGCAGCTGACCAATATGGATTATAGATCAATTTAATGTACTGCATTTAATAAAATGAGAGAATAAAACTTCATGATCATCTCCATTGAAAAAGCACTTGACAAACTCCAATATTTTTTCATGAAAACAGCATTCAGAAAATGAGGAATAGAAAGGAACTTCTTCAACATGATAAAGGACATTTATGAACAAGCCATTGTAGCATTATACCCAATGGTGACAGATTGAAAGTTTTCCTCCTAAGATTAGAAACAAGACAAGGATGTCCATTTTCGCCATTGCTTTTCAGCATTGTACTAGAATTTCCAGCTTGAGCAATTAGGAAATAAAAAGAAATAAAAGGCATCCAAACTGGAATAGAACAGATGACATGATCCTACATAGAAAAAATCCCAAAGAATCCACACACAAAAAAACCCCCAAATCTACTAGAGCTCATAAATGACTTCAGCAAGCTCACTGAATGCAAGGATACAGAAACAACATGCTAAGATCAGTTGTATTTTTGTTCATCAGCAATGACCAATCTGAAAAAAAAAAATTGCAATTGCATGCAAAAGAATATAATATCCAGAAATAAATCTAACCAAGGAGGTGAAAGACTTGTACACTGAAAACAATGAAACATTGCCGACATGGAAAGATATCCCATGTTCACAGGTCAGAAGAATTAACATCATCGAAATGTCCATATTACCCAAAGTAATCTATACATCCAGTGCAAACCCTGTCAAGTTACCAATTACGTTCTTCATAGAAATAGAAAAAATGATCCTAAAATTTGTACAGAACACAAAAGGTCCTCTATAGTGAAAGCAATCTTGAGCAAAAAGATCAAAGTTGGAGGAACCACACTTCCTGACTTCAATATACACTATGCAGTTATAGTAACCAAAACAGCATGGTACTGGCATAAGGACAGACACGTAGACCAGTGCAAGAGAAGTGAAAGTCCAGAAATAAACCCACATGCCTATGGCCAATTGACTTTTGACAAGGGTGTCAAGAATGTTCAATGGGGAAAGCATAGACCATTTCAACAAATGGTCCTGGGACAGCTGGATATCCACATGCAAAATAATGAAGTTAGACCCCTACCTTACACTATCTGCAGTATTTAAGAGGGTGGATCAGGAGCATATGGGAAATCTCTGTACTTTTTGTAAAATTTTTCTGTAAACCTTAAGCTTCTCTGAAAAATGTCTAAT
>NW_007729209.1:234483-237865 GCF_000696425.1 Galeopterus variegatus | reverse complement strand
CATGCAAAATAATGAAGTTAGACCCCTACCTTACACTATCTGCAGTATTTAAGAGGGTGGATGAGGAGCATATGGGAAATCTCTGTACTTTTTGTAAAATTTTTCTGTAAACCTTAAGCTTCTCTGAAAAATGTCTAATAAAAAAAAGTATGAGACATCAATGCACACTAATAGAATAGTTAAGATGAAAAAAGACTGACTATAACAAGTGTTGAGGATTTGGAGTATCTGAAAATCTCTTAACATTGCTGGTGAGAATCAAAAACATGCACGCCCTTTGGAAAACACTTTGGCAGTTTTTTATAAAGTTAGATATACATTTACCATATGACTCAGCAATCCCTCTCCTGGGAATTTATCCAAGAGAAATAAAAACACGTGTTTATAAAAAGACTTATTATAAAATGTGCATAGAGCTCCATTCACAATAGCCAAACACTAGAAACAAAAGTCCATCAACTGGTTATTGGATAGACATATTATTGTATAAACATACAATGAAATTACTATTCAGAAACAAATAGAAATTACTGATACATACAACAACTTACATGAGTCTCAAAAGTATTATTATAAGTGAAATAGCCAGACACAAACACTATGTACTATATTATTTCATTTATATAAAATTCTAGAAAAAACAAAACTATATTGACATAAAGGACATTAAGGCTTGCCAAGGGACAGGGTCAGAGAGGTTATTGACTATAACAAGAAACAAGGGAGCTTTTGAGGGGTAATGAAAAATGTTCTAAATTATAGGTTTGGTGGTGGCTATATAATTGTTATACATTTGTCAAAGCTCTCCAAGTTATACACTGAAAACTGGTGAATGTTTTATGTAAACAATCCTTTAATAATGATAATTTTAAAAGCATTTTTAAAAAGTAAAAATGGATCAATGACTTAAACAAAAGAGCTAAAACATAAAATTCTTAGAAGAGCAAATAGTAGTAAATCTTTATGGCCTTGGATTTGGCAATGGAATCTTAGATATGACATAAAAGCATAAGCAACAAAAGAAAAAAATTAATAAATTGGACTTCATCAAAATTAAAAACTTTTGTGCATCAAAAGATATTACCAAGAAAGCAAAAAGGCAACCTATAGAGTGGGAGAAAATACTTGCAAATAATATATCTGATAAGGATCTAGTATCCAGAATATACAAGGGGTCTTCAAAAAGTTGATGAAAAGATTCATATTATCTTTTAATTTCATTTTTGCATGAACTTTTTGAAGTACCCTCATATGATGAACCATTACAATTCAACAACAAAAAGACAAACAACCCAATTTAAAAATAGGCAAAGAACTTAGACATTTCTCAAAAAGAAAAAAAAAAAAGATACACAAGTGCCAATAAGCACATGAAGAGATGCTCAACATCATTAGTCATTAGGGAAATGCAAGCCAAAACCACAACAAGATACCACCTCATACCTGCTAGTATGGCTATAATCAAAAAATGAAAAATAACAAGTGTTGATGAAGATGTGAAGAAATTGGAACCCTCATGCATTGCTTGTGGGAATATAAATGGTTCAGTTGCTGTACGAAACAGTTTGGCAGTTCCTCAAAAAGTTAAACTTAGAATCACCGTATGACCCAGCAATTCTATTCCTAAGTATACTCGTATATCCAAAAGAATTGCAAACAGGTACTCAAGCAAATATATGTATACACATATTCACAGCAGCATTAATCGCAGCAGCCCAAAGGTGGAAACAACCCAATGTCCATCAACAGATGAGTGGATGAACAAACTGTGGTACGTACGTACACTGTAATATTATTCAGCCATAAAAAGGAATGAGGTACTGATGCATGTTACAATGTGGAGGAACCTAGAAAACATTCTGCATGAAAGAAACTAGACACAAAGGACTACATACTGTATGATTCCATCTATATGAAATATCCAGAATGCGTAAATCCATAGAGACAAAGAGCAGAGTGGGTATTTGCCAGGAGCTGGGGGAGGGAGAAATAGGAAGTAACTGCTTGATGGGGGTATTAGTCCGTTTCTGTTGCTTATAATAAAATACTTGAAACTGGGTGATTTATAAAGAAAACAGAATTTATTGCTCACAGTTTCAGAGGCTAGGAGGTCCAAAGTCCAGGAAACACATCTGGTGAAGGCTTTCTTCGGTGGTGACTTCAGTGACCACAGGGTATCACATTGCAAAAAGAGCAGAGCAGAGAGACTAAGCTCCTCATTCACTCTCTTTTTGAAGCCCTCCAAACCATGCCCCCGACCACTATTATTAATCCATTCACCACAGCATGGTCCTACAATCTAATCACCTGTTCAGGGCCCCACCTTTCAGCTCCCATAATAGGATTTCTCACCCTCAACAGTTACAGTGGAAATTAAGTTTCTAATATACGGACTTTGGGGACATAATTCAATCAACCCACAGCAAATCTCTACTACAACCTTTCAACACTGATTGGTGATACCTGCCAACACAGTTAGAGAAGACAAGGAACTAACCAGTTCAAAACTTGCCAGTTACAGTGAGGATTAAGTGTTGGGGGGACATTCAACCCAAGGCAATGGGTACAGGTTTACTTTGGGGATGATGAAAATGTTTTAGAATTAGATAGAGGTGGTGGTTGGACAATACTGTGATTGTACTCAATGCAACTGAAATGTTTTCCTTACAATAGCTAATATGAAAGAAAAAATATTCCTTTTTGTAAATTGTCTCATCCCCGTAAGGGCAGGTTTTTTTTTTTTTTATCTCTTTCATTAATGATAAAAAAAAATTTTAAATAAAATGGCTAATATGTGATATCAATTTCAACTCAGTAAAAAAGACAAAAAGGATGTTGTTGGCCCTGGTGAAAGATAATGAGCTTGTACTCAAGCAGAGGCAGTGATCAAGGAGGAAAAGAAGCAGAACTTGTAAATGTACTGGGCATTGGAGAGTGGCAGAGAGGAAGGAGTACAGGGTGATACTGAAACTTGTCACCTGGAATTGCTTTGCTGATGCTTTATGGCTATTGATGGGAATGCAGGAGGGAGATAAGGATTGGAGAGGGGAAGACAACAAGTTTAGCTGGGTCATGAGGATTGAAGGTGCGGGTGGAGGTATGCAGGTAGAGAGGTCTCAGTCAAACCTCTGGCCCTGGAATGAAATGAAAGAGGAAAGCTATAGGATACCGTGGCAGACAGACCTTATTAGTAAAACTCTCTGTGAATCAAAATATTGATCATGAACAAGAAATCACTAACTTTCTACCTTCCTCCTACTATGACAGAGTCCTTTCAGTAGATTCAGTTTGGCCATTTTAATTGATTAGTGAAGATTAACGATTATATAATGCATATTCAGGATTCATCCAGAGACACATACTGGAGCCAGCATGTGTCCAA
>NW_007729209.1:231857-234466 GCF_000696425.1 Galeopterus variegatus | reverse complement strand
TTGGAGAGGGGAAGACAACAAGTTTAGCTGGGTCATGAGGATTGAAGGTGCGGGTGGAGGTGTGCAGGTAGAGAGGTCTCAGTCAAACCTCTGGCCCTGGAATATAATGAAAGAGGAAAGCTATAGGATACCTTGGCAGACAGACCTTATTAGTAAAACTCTCTGTGAATCAAAATATTGATCATGAACAAGAAATCACTAACTTCCTACCTTCCTCCTACTATGACAGAGTCCTTTCAGTAGATTCAGTTTGGCCATTTTAATTGATTAGTGAAGATTAACAATTATATAATGCATATTCAGGATTCATCCAGAGACACATACTGGAGCCAGCATGTGTCCAACTCTTAGCCTGACAATCCTTCTGCATCACACATCAGCGTTCTCAGTTTCTTTGGGCCACTTTTGCTTCTCTGTCTTCATCCAGTCACCACCCTCCCCCCAAGAAAAGTGTTTCCAAGAGGAAACACGCCCTTTGCTGGAGAGGCACTGAATCAGTGACACCATCTCTCTCCATTTTTATCACTCCCCGCCCTGTGTTCATGCCTCATAAGCTTCAAGTTTGAGATCTATTGGAAATGTCAATTTCATTGAAAACAAAAACACTTTTGTAAAAGTATGCTAAAGGCATTCAAGAATTGAGGAAGAAATTATGAGCACTGGAGAAATAGTTCTTTATTCACATCTGGAAAACATTTCGTAGGGGTGCAGGGAGAGACAGATGAACTGCAGGTATGCATAGGAATTTGGGGGTTTTTCTCCTTTTCTTTAACCTCCTTCTCTCTACAGCCCCTTTGGCTCCTCCTTAGTCTCCCCAGACAAGTTACCTTGCAAACCTACCCTGGCGAACTTTTCCCATCCCAATTTAATCCTTTTCCTCCTTTGTAGATAATTTTGAGCCACACAGCCCCAGATGGTCAGTCTGGGAACAGACACAGGCTTTTTTAAAGAGACAATATTGATCCTCTCTAGACCCACAATGACCTCTTTCTTCTACCTCTTCTTACTCCAGTTCACAAGGCTTTTAATCCCCACTGAACACACACTTCAATATGGGTCAGAGGATGGGCCACAACTCAAAATCAACTGTTTGGATCCAGGAAGCTTCGGCTGGCACAAGCAGTGTTCCAGTAACCAGGGTCTGGTGCCATTGTTTTTTACAAGGCTCTCACCAGCTGGCCTTGCTATGCTTGGCTAAGAATTACACAAGGGAGGGAGGATCTGGCTTGAATAGGAAGAGAGACAAGGGCTGGTTTTAAAAGGTGACACCCTAAAGACAAGCTTGAAGGGGCAGGGAATAGGCAATGTTCCCCACAGAGGTGGTTCTGCTTTTGTCAAAGAACCAAGACAGGCAGGGGAGAAACAAGTTGATACACACTTATCTGGCTCTGAAACAAAATGAAGATCAGAGGAACACATGCCCCCTTTGACTCCAGAACTAAGGACAAACTTCTATGAGGATATAAAACATAAAATTTTGATCAAAACTTTAATTTTCACAATAGGCATGTGCAGTATAAAGATGCTCACAGCCTTTAGATTTTATTTTGGGAAGCTAACTTGCTTAAAGCGATCTGCTTGAAGCATCATTTATCCGTCAGCTGAGAAATATGAGATGTCCTACTTAAATGAATTCTGCAGTTAGCTAACACACCAACATTTTAAAAATGTAAACAACACCAGATAAAAATTTTAATAAAATACCTTTTGATTATAGATATTAATCATAATAAATATTATGTATCAATATTATTCAATGCCTGTTTAAGTAGAGTTTATCAACGATAATAACCTTAGAAAGAGACAATATTATAGATGGCTTTGATCACTAGCTCCAGAATCAATAGAACTCTGCCACTTATTAATTGAGTACCTAGGTAGGGTCTCTTAATCTCTCGCAGCCTCATTTTTCTCAATTGTAAAATGTGAGGGGGATGATAACACAACCTGCAATGGGAGTGAGTCAAAAACTCTTAACATAAAATACACTTAGCATAATGCTGGCATATCATAAGCACTTAATAAAAGGTATAAGTGCATTATTATTGTTGTTACTAATTTTTGATGATTTTGGAGTCATCATAAAGAATATCAATTATTGCACCTAGACCAGTCAGTGCTTCCACATAAGTGTTTCTTAAAGTGGAAGTGAATGCTGTCAAGTCCTTACAGGCTTTGCTTTACACTAAATAATCTGTCACTGTTCCTGGCCCTTCCTGTTTCTAAGCTTTTGCTTCTTAGCATGTTATAGAGTCCTTCCCTTTACTGCTTTTGATCTGATCTCCCTGTCAACTAAGAAGATCTCTCCCTCTTCCACTCACGAAGGAACCTAGACAATAACGTGCGTTAAATTACGAGGTTTATATTTCCACCCAATTCTAAATAAGCAGACTAAGACTTCAAGATTTTCCTGTACAGAAAAGTACATGGGCTTTATGACTATTATTTCCTGCATTGGAGGTCTCTTGGAGTAAAGACATTTCCACTGTAAGAACGGAGAACGGTACTGCGCAGAGAGGCAACGGATACAGTGCAAAGTCATGGAGTCAGGCAAGGGCCTGGCGTGTGGAAGGAGGGATAGAAGTTTGCTGCGGCTGCAACCTTGGTGG
>NW_007729209.1:230844-231847 GCF_000696425.1 Galeopterus variegatus | reverse complement strand
TGTTTCTAAGCTTTTGCTTCTTAGCATGTTATAGAGTCCTTCCCTTTACTGCTTTTGATCTAATCTCCCTGTCAACTAAGAAGATCTCTCCCTCTTCCACTCACGAAGGAACCTAGACAATAACGTGCGTTAAATTAGGAGGTTTAGGGCCGGCCCGGTGGCGCACTGGATAGTGCGCCGCTTGGGAAGCGCGGCGGCGCTCCCGTCCGAGGGTTCGGATCCCACATACAGACCGGTTCCCGCTCACTGGCTGAGCGAGGCGCGGGAGCAACACCGAGGGTTGCAATCCCGTTGCCGGTCCCCGGTCCGGTACGGGGGCAACACTGAGGGTTGTGATCCGTTGCCGGACACGGAAAAAAGACAAAAAAAAAAAATTAGGAGGTTTATATTTCCACCCAATTCTAAATAAGCAGACTAAAACTTCAAGATTTTCCTGTACAGAAAAGTACATGGGCTTTATGACTATTATTTCCTGCATTGGAGGTCTCTTGGAGTAAAGACATTTCCACTGTAAGAACGGAGAACGATACTGCGCAGAGAGGCAACGGATACAGTGCAAAGTCATGGAGTGAGGCAAGGGCCTGGCGTGTGGAAGGAGGGATAGAAGTTTGCTGCGGCTGCAACCTTGGTGGCTGTGGGAAAGGCTGTGAAATGATGGGACTCAGACTGAGGGCTCAGTTCTTCAGAATAGTGTAGAATTCTAATAAAAATGGCTAAAATTATAAACATTTTCAATATTTCAGGTGGTGTGTTAAGTGTTATACATGCATTATTGCATTTAATCCTTACCACAATCCTTTAAAATCCTGAAAAATATAACTATGTCTATTTTATAGATGAGAAAACTAAGGCTTAGGAGGATTAAATAAATGTCCCAGGGCCTGTCCAGGACTATTTGATTCCAAATGCTATGCTTGTAACTACCCTCCTATACTGTGTCCTGAGAATTAGTGTCTATGATAATAATTTTGGCTTTATTTGTGGGCAATGGGAAACCAGAGGA